>NC_045030.1:82588896-82595448 GCF_008632895.1 Mastomys coucha | reverse complement strand
ATTTTTTTATTAGATATTTTCTTTATTTACATGTAAATTTATCCTTTCCCAGTTTCCCCTCCAAAAACCAAAGAAACAAAAACAACAACAAAAAATCCCCTGTTGCCTCCCCCCTCCCCATGCCTGCCACCCCGCCCTCTTCCACTTTTTGGCCCTGGCATTCCCCTACACTGGGGCACAGAACCTTCACAGGGCCGAGGTCCTCTCCTCCTTACACTTTCTTTTCTATTAATTTCAGTGTATCTGGTTTGATGTGTAGGTCCTTGATCCACTTGGACTTGAGCTTTGTACAAGGGAAAGGAATGGATCAATTTGCATTCTTTTACATGCTAACCACCAGTTTCTGCTTCTATTTTTAGGTCTTGGATGGTTTTGTTCAATTCCTTCACCTGTATGGTTGTGCTTTCCTGTAATTCTTTAAGGGATTTTTGGGTTTCCTCTTTAAGTGCTTCTACTTGTTTACATGTGTTCTCCTCTAATTTTTAAGGGATTTTTGTGTTTCCTCTTTAAGGGCTTGAACCTGTTTGTCTGTGTTCTGTATTTTTTTAAGGGAGTTATTCATGCCCTTCTTAAATTCTTCTATCACCATCATGAGATATAATTTTTCATCCGAATCTTGCTTTTCTGGTGTTTTGGGATATCCAGGACTAGTTGTGTTGGGAGTACTATGCTCTGATGAAGCCAAGTAGTCTTGGTTTCTGTTGGTAAGATTCTTGCATTTGCCTTTTGCTATCTGTTGATTTCTGGTGTTAGATATTCTTGCTGTCTCTGGCTGGAGCTTGTTCCTCCTGTGGGTCAATATGCCTGTGTCAGCACTTCTGGGAGATCATCTCTCTTCTGGTAAGACCTGTGTGCATAGGGCTGTGGAACAGTCATCCCTACTGAGTCCTGGGGTCAGAAAAAATCCTGGAGACAGGCTCTCCTCTTGTGGGAAATGTGCAGAGATTGCTGTGGATCTGCTGTGCCTTCTAGGTGTAGACCTGTGCTGACTGCCTTGCCACTTCTGTGCCCTTTGCCTCCCGGTTGTTCCAGCCTTAGAAAGTCAATGGAGAGAAAATGGTGGTCTCACCTGAGTCCCTGGGTTGAAGCACTCCCTAGAGGCCAGCTCTCCACTTGCAGGGAAGGGGCAGAGATGGCTGTGGATCTGCAGTCCCTCCTATGTTTAGATAGAGGTAGAAAGGATCCTTCACTGGCTGCCCTGCCACTTCTGCAACCTGTGCCTCCTGGCTGGTCCCAAGTCCCTGGGTTGGAGCATTTCCTGGAGGCAAGCTCTCCACTTACGGGGAAGGGGCAGAGAGGGTTGTAGATCCACAGTCATTCCTAGGTGTAGGATATTCTTTCTAAAAACAAAAATTGAATAATAATAGAGTTGAGTAGGTTGAAAAGTGAGAAGTATCTCCAAGAAACAAGGGGGAGGAGAAACCATGATCAAAGCATGAAAAAGATTTCAATTAGAATTTATGGGAAAATAATTTAAGCATATTTCTGAAAATAAAATTGTTGAGGCTTGTTTTGTGGCCTTTTATATTTTCTGTCCTAGATAAATATGCTTCTCTCAGTAAGAAAAAATGCTTATTCTGTAGTTAATAGAAGGAATGTTCTGTACACATCTCTTATCTATATTATAACTATTAAGTCTAGAAACTAGCTTAAACTTAATATATCTTTGTTGATCTTCTGTCCAATTGTTCCATCCTTTGGTAAAGTTTTAGATAAATTTCTTAACCATAAGAGTGTTAATTTTGATCTCTTTTTTTAAACCCTTAATGTATAATTTTTATAGTGGCTGTTTTGTTTTGTTGACACAGGGTCTCACAAAATCCAAGCAAGCATTGAACTCATCTAAGGATGTCCATGAACATTTGATTTGTCTGATTTTGTCTGCGAAGATCTGGGACTACAGGTCTGTGTTCACAGTTAGATTGAATTCTTTCATAAAACAATATGCACTTAAATTTGTTCCAGAATTTTTCTGACTCAATAGCACATTTAATTTGAACTCTGAACCATATACAATTATCTACATGTACCAGGGTTACTTTTCATTTCCACAGCAAAGGACACTTTAGTTGTTTCTTCATTTTAACAATTATGGAGCTACTATGAACATCTAGGGATGTATTTAAATTTTCAATTAGTTTTGGCAAATGCTAAGGAGTATGCTTGATGTATCATATGCTAAGAGTATGTATTATTTTGTAAGAAAAAAATAAGAAAGTTTTTATTTTATGCTTCTAGTTTCAAATTCATTTCACTTTGTGAGACGAATATCCGTATTACATAAGGAATATACGCAGTTTTTATGCAGAGAATACAATAAAAAACTGACCACTTATAATCTCAAGGAAGATCCCTGATTAAGACAATTATCCTTGTGAAAGAGACCATTAATATGGATACAACTTATTATAAGGCTTTGTTATAGTATATAATTTTATCTGATTCACATAATACTTATGTTATTATATTATTGTTATATAGTTTATATAAAGATTTCTGGAAAGTTTATTTTACCCATAAAATTTCTTATCAAGCAATAATCCTATGTAGTTTATAGTCAATTGTAAAAGGGTTTAAAAGCATATGAGTATTACGTTGAAATTCTTATCACATAAAGTATAAGGATACTATATTAATGTAAAATATATACCATAGAATTATAATTTACATCCCAAAACTTGCTTTCATAAAATCAATAATTTTGAAATCATCCATATATAAAGTGTTAGTGATTCCAGGGTAGTCTTTGTAAAAGTTACATTTAGAATTTGGAAAATAATCAGAAGAGTGGTATTTAAAAGTATAATTTCAGATATAATAGTGGACTGCAGTTATATTCCAACACCTGTTAAATACAAATGGCAATATCCAGTGTTTGAATGTTATTCTCCTTCTTTTCTGTCATTTATTTATTTATTTATTTATTTATTTTTTAATTTTTAATTATTTATTTTATATTTATTATTTTTATTTTGTTATTATTACTTATTATTTATCTGTCTATTTATTTATTACTTATTTATTATTTATTTATGTATTATTTATTTATGTCCTCATTTCTTGTAGTAAAACACAATATACTGTGAAAAATTTGAAAGTTGGTTCCTTATGTTTTATTCTTCTTTCATAAAATACATCATGGCTGTAGTATCTGCTTCCTCTACTCTTCCCAGTTTCCTACTCACCTCCCCTGTTCTCTTTTTCTCTTTAGAAAATGGTGAAACTATTTCCTTGAAGAAACCAAAGTGTTCTCATTCTTTCCATTGCTCACTTTTGCAATTTTACATGCTTATTCCTAAAAATGATTTAGACAACATTATGAAAAATTATGTGATAAATGTGGAATCTATACATACCCCTCTGAAGTGTTTTTGTCAATAGTATGAATCTAAATCTAGCTTCATTTTTATAAGAAACCAGATAGAGGATACAAGCAACAAAAGACAGGTAAATATTCAACAAAGACTAGATCCTTTCATTTTTTAAAGGCTACTTTGCCTGGTTAAGAGGCACATCATTGTCATAAAGGAAAAAAAAAAACAAGACAAGACAAAATGAAAATAGAATATACTGACCTTATTAAGAATAACTTAAGAAACATAGTAACATAATGTGAAATGTAGGCTTTGGTCAGATCATGAAGGAACTGCTGTGAACAATGATTGCAATGTATGGATAACAGATAATATATTACACTGTAGAAAGTAATTTAGTTTTTGTATCATAGTTATGATATTTTCATTATGAGTTCATCAAATGCACAGAATATTTAGAGATGAATGCTGAAAAAAGTAGCTAAGTTGTCTTCATGTTTAGGAGCATGTCCTGGTTACTCTAGAAACTAAAACTTGAATATTACAAGGTGTGAGTGTACAGTTAGTAACTTAAGTGAAAAAAAAAAACTGGGTAGAGTTCTCTAAGAAGAATGCTATTAAAGGATATTTCCTGTCAGGAAAAAAAAATCCTTAAAAATGTTTATCTTAGAACAGAACGTTTCAAGCATAAAATTTGACATTATAAACAGCTTCAAGGTTGGATGTTTCATAACCATTCTAACAATAGGAAAGAATCCTTGATGAGTTGAGAGGGTATATGGAAGATGGAAAGATCAAGGCAAAGAAAGATTAATGAGGAGACAGATGATGAAAGTGTGAATTAGGGTAGTACAGGCTCAGTAGAAAGACGATATAACATGCTGACAAAAATAATAAGTTATTTGAACGATTTTAAATGGAGAAGGAGGTAATAAAATTGGTAATCAGAGATTTAATATACCTCATATGTTTTTACATATACTTTTGATATGAATTTTTGTTTTTTGTTTTTTTGTTGATTCTTTTTTTATTAGATATTTTCTTTATTTATATTTCAAATGATATTTCCTTTCACAGTTTCCCCTCTGAAAAAAACAAAATATAACTCTGTTCCCTCCCCTCTCCTCCTACTTGCCAACCCACACTCTCAGGCTTCCTGGTCCTGGCATTCCCCTACATTGGGGCATAAACCCTCACAGGACCAAGGGTCTCTCCTCCCATTGATGACTGACTTGGCCATCCTCTGATATACATATGCTGCTGGAGCCATTAGTCCCATCATGTGTAGTCTTTGGGTGGTCGTTTAGTCACTGAGAGCTCTGAGGGTACTAGTTAGTTCATATTGTTGTTCGTCCTAAAGGGCTACAAACCCTTCAGCTCCTTGGGTCCTTTCTCTAGCTCCTTCATTGGGAACCCTGTACTCAGTCCAAAGGATGGCTGTGAGCCTCTATTTCTGTATTAGCCAGATACTATCAGAGCAGTATATTCCAATCTTCTGGGCTAATATCCACTTATTAAGTGCATACCATATGTGTCCTTTTATGATTGGGTTACTTCACTCAGGATGATATTCTCCAGATCCATCCACTTGCCTAAGAACTTCATAAATTCATTGTTCTTAATAGGTGTGAAGTATTCCATTGTGTAGATGTACCGCAATTTCTGTATCCATTCTTCAGTTGAGGAACATCTGGGTTGTTTCCAATTTCTGGCTATTTTAAATAAGGCTGGTATGAACATAGTAGAGCATGTGTCCTTATTACATGTTAGAACATCTTCTGGTATATACCCAGGAATGGTATAGCTGGGTCCTCAGGTAGTACTATGTCCAATTTCCTGAGGAACCTCCAAACTAATTTACAGAGTAGTTGTACCAGCTTACAATCCCATCAGCAATGGAGGAGTGCTCTTCTTTCTCAACAACCTCACCAGCATCTGCTGTCACCTGATTTTTTTATTTTATCCATTCTGACTGGTGTGCAGTAGAATCTCAAGGTTGTTTTGATTTCATTTCCCTGTTAAATAAGGATGTTAAATATTTTTTAAGATGCTTCTCAGCCATTCAGTGTTCCTCAGTTGTGAATTCTTTGTTTGGCTCTTTGCCCCATTTTTTAATAGGGTTATTTGGTTCTCTGGAGTCTAACTTCTTGAGTTCTTTATACATACATACATACATATATACATATATATATATATATAGTATATTAGCCCTCTATCAGATAATAAGATTGGAAAAGATCTTTTCCCAACCTGTTGGTTGACATTTTGTCCTTTTGACAGTCTCCTTTGCCTACAGAAGCTTTGCAATTTTATGAGGTCCCATTTGTCAATTCTTGATCTTAGGGCATATGCTATTGGTATTCTGTTCAGGAAATTTTCCTATGTGCTCATGTGTTTTGTTGTCTAATTGCTCTGGCTAGGACTTCATGTACAGTATTGAGTAGGTAGGGAGAGAGGGGGCAGCCTTGTCTAATCCCGGATTTTAGAGGGATTGCTTCAATCTATTTAGTTTGATGTTGGCTACTGGTTTGCTGTATATTGATTTTACTATGTTTAGGTATGGGCCTTGAATTCCTGATTTTTACAAGACTTTTATTATGAAGGGGTGTTGTATTTTGTCAAATGCTTTCTCATCTAATGAGATGATCATGTTTTTTTTTTCTTTGAGTTTGTTTATATAGGGAATTACATTGATGGATTTCCATATATTGTACCATCCTTGCATCCTTGGGATGAAGCCTACTTGACCATGATGGATGATCATTTTGATGTGTTCTTGGATTTTGTTTGAAAGACTTTTACTGAGTATTTCTACATTGATATTCATAAGGAAAATTGGTCTGAAATTTTCTTTCTTTGTTAGGTCTTTTTGTGGTTTAGGTATAAGAGTAATTGTGGCTTCATAGAACAAACTGGGTAGAGTATCTTTTGCTTCTACTTTGTGCAATAGTTTGATGAGTATCGGTATTAGGTCTTCTTTGAAGGTCTGATAAAAAGTATGCACTAAATCCATCTGGTCCTGGGCTTTTTTGTTTGTTTGTTTGGGAGACTATTATGATTTTTTTCTATTTCATTATCAGATATGGGACTGTTTAGATCATTTATCTGATCTTGATTTAACTTTGGTACCTGGTATCGTTCTAGAAAATTGTCCATTTCATCCAGGTTTTCCAGTTTTGCTGAGTAAGGGATTTTGTTGTAGGATCTCATGATTTTTTTTTTTAATTTCCTCAGTTTC
>NC_045030.1:82574286-82588665 GCF_008632895.1 Mastomys coucha | reverse complement strand
ATTTTCATTAAACTCTAGAAAGTCTTTAATTTCTTTCTTTATTTCTCCCTTGACCAAGTTATCATTGAATAGAGTGTTGTTAAGCTTCCACGTATGTGTGGGCATTCTATTGTTTATGTTGTTATTGAGGAGAAGCCTTAGTCCATGGTGATCTGATAGGATGCATGGAATTATTTCAATCTTCCTGTATATGTTGAGGCCTGATTTGTGTCTGATTATTTGGTCAGTTTTGGAGAAGGTACCATGAGGTGCTGGGAAGAAGGTATATATCCTTTTGTTTTAGGATAAATGTTCTGTAGAGATCTGTTAAATGTATTTGTTTCATAACTTCTGTTAGTCTCACTGTGTCTTTCTTTAATTTCTGTTTCCATGATCTGTCTATTGCAAAGAGTGGGGTTGAAGTCTCCCACTATTAATGTATGTGGTGTAATGTGTGCTTTGAGCTTTAGTTAAGTTTCTTTTATGAATGTAAGTGCCCTTGCATTTGGAGCATAGAGGTTTAGAATTGAGAGTTCATCTTGGTAGATCTTATCTTTGATGAATATGAAGTGTCCTTCCTTATCTTTTTTGATCACTTTAGGTTTAAAGTCGATTTGATTCGATATTAGAATGGCTAGTCCAGTTTTTTTCATGGGACCATTTGCTTGGACAATTATTTTCCAGCCTCTTATTCTGAGATAATGTCTGCCTTTGTCACTGAGGTCGGTTTCCTGTATGAATCAAAATATTGGGTCTTTTTACATACCCAGTCTGATAGTCTATGTCATTTTATTGGGGAATTGAGTCCATTGCTATTAATAGATACTAAGAAAAAGTAATTGTTTTTTCCTGTTATTTTTGTTGTTAAAGTCTGTTCATTTGGCTGTCTTCTTCTAGTTTTGTTGGAAGATTACTTTCTTGCTTTATCTAGGATGTAAATTCTCTCCTTGTATTGGCGTTTTCCATTTATTATCCTTTGAAGGGCTGGATTTGTGGAAATATATTGTTTAAATTTGGTTTTGTCATGGAATACTTTTGTTTTTCCATCCATGATATATGTTTTACTGGGTATAGTAGCCTGGGCTGGCATTTGTGTTCTCTTAGGGTCCGTATGACATCAGCCGAGGATCTTCTGTCTTTCATAGTCTCTGGAAAGAATTCTGGTGTATTTCTGATAGGTCTGCCTTTATATGTTACTTGACCTTTGTCCTTCACTGCTTTTAATATTCTTTCTTTGTTTTGTGCATTTGGTATTGTAATTATGTGACTGAAGGAATTTCTTTTCTGGTTCAAACTATTTGGAGTTCTGTAGGCTTCTTGTATGTTCATGGGCATCTCTTTCTTTTGGTTAGGGAAGTTTTCTTTTATAGTTTTCTTGAAGATATTTACTGGCCCTTTAAGTTGGAAGTCTTCACCCTCTTCTATACCTATTATCCTTAGATTTGGTTTTCTCATTATGTGCTGGATTTCTTGGATATTTTGAGTTAAGTGCATTTTGCATTTTACGTTTTCATTGACTGCTGTGTCAATGTTTTTCTGTGGTATCTTCTGCACCTGAGATTCTCTCTTCTGTCCCTTGTATTTTGTTGGTGATGCTTGGATCTATGGCTCCTGATTTCTTTCCTAGGATTTCTATCTCAAGAGTTGTCTCTCTTTGTTATTTCTTAATTCTTTCTACTTCCATTTTTAGGTCCTGGATGGTTTTGTTAAGTTCCTTCACCTGTTTGTTTGTACTTTTCTGTAATTCTTTAAGGGATTTTTGTGTTTCCTATTTAAGGGCTTCTAGTTGTTTACTCATGTTCTCCTGTAATTCTTTAAGGGATTTTTATATTTCCTCTTTAAGGTACCTCTTTACCTTTGTTCTCCTTTATTTCTTTAAGAGAGTTATTTATTCCCTTCTTAAATTCCTCTATCACCATCATGAGATATGATTTTAAATCCAAATTTTGCTCTTCCATTGTATTAGGGTATCCAGGATTTTTGTGGTGGGAGTACTAGTTTTTGATAATGCCAAGTAGTCTTCATTTTTGTTGGTAAGATTCTTGCCTTTGCCTTTTACCATATGTTAATCTCTGGTGATAGCTGCTCTTCCTGTCTGTAGATGGAGCTTGTTCCTCCTGTGGGTCTGTAAGCCTGTGTCAGCACTTCTGGGAGTTCAACTCTTTCCTGGTAAGATCTCTGCACAGAGGGCTGTGTATCAGACATCCCTCCTGGGTGCAGATGGATGAATGAAGGACCCTCTCCCAGTTGCTCTGCAGCTTCTGAAGCCTGTGCCTCCTGGCTGGTTGCAGCTTGGAAAGTCACTGAAGAGAAAATGGTTAACTTGCTTGAGTTCTGTGGTCAGAGCACTCCTTGGTGACAAGCTCTCTGCTTGCGGGAAAGGTGTACAGAGCTTGATGTGAATTTTAAGTTACTGAAATTATTGGAAAATTGATCTGTACTTCATTTATATATTGAATTGTATTTTGTTCTTCAAATTCAATGTTTAATGAAGGTTTGAATTTTGGATTTAGATTTGAAATGTAGATTGAATTAGTAGGTTGTAGTCCATTACTAATTGATTCTTTTAGTAAAAAAATGGTTTCAACTCTCTTATGAAAAGTATGTTATAGAAAATACCAAAGGCAAACCCATAGGTAAGAAGACAGATTAGAAATCTTATTTATTCAATAACATGAGAGAAATTAGAGTTGTACATAATCCAGGTAAGCTTTCCAAGGCAAAGCATGGTTGATTTTTTCATTACAGGTACATCAAATGCCCATAATATTTATAGATGTATGATCAAAAGGTAACAAATTTTTATTCAAGTTTATGGGTATGTGCTGGTTACCCTGGGAAGCTAAACTTAAACATTACAAGTCATGAGGCATCACCAGGCCACCAAAGTGGCACCAGTGAGGTCAGTGAAAAACACAGGGAAGTGCCCCCTTTCTATCTCACACACATTGGTACTGTAGAAAAAAGAACTAGCTAGATAATCAAGGATAGGGTACACAACTAGTGGTAGTATCTATTTCTGAATGGAGAGCTTCAAAGCAAAGTCTGCAGATCAGCTGGATCAATGGGAAACACACCAGGTTACAGGGTAGACCCTCACCTCCACACAACAGTATTACTTAGTAACTCTAGGAAAAACCTGTGGTCCAACCTAGTACCATCAAAAATAATATCAGAGAACAATGGGAGTTACTAAAGTGTGTGACACTGTCTGGATGAAGTTGATTTCCATCTAGGGCAGCTACCAAGGTAGCTGGGAACTTATAACAATAGCTGTCATAGTCTCTTCCTCTAGGAGCCAGTATTGGGGAATAGACCATCCTGAACTTTCTTGACATAGCAGTGCTGGAGCAGAAGAGGGCAACAAGGAAGTCATTTAAATTTTTACTATATAAATTATTTCTTAATGAATAATTACTTTTGAAAAATATGAAGTCTTGATTTAATACGTTTACTGTTTAGTATCATTATCTGACTTTTCTGTGTGCTTACATATCCATTTTCTTCATACACATAACTCATTCATAACTTTTTTTCTAGTTGGTTTCTTTTTTTTCAAACAAACAAGCAAATAAAAACAATAAGAACAAACCCCTGTTGCCTCCCCCCTCCCCATGCTTGCCACCCCACCCTCTCCCACTTATTGGCCCTGGCATTCCCCTACACTGTTTTTATCTCATCTTTTCTCTTACCTTATTCTTTCCTTATATTGTTTCTTAACTCCTTGCAAATTTTAATATTCTATAAAAGATTGGACCTAGAAACAACCATTCTGAGTGATATAAACGGGTCCAGAAAAACAGACACCACATGACTTCTCTCATTTGAGAATGTTAGTTTTAGATCTTCAGATGATTATGCTTCGTTTAGAGTACCCATGGAGTTAAAGGAATAGCTAAGGAGCCATAGGGTGGGGTTTTCAAAAAGGAAGGATAGAAGGTACTGCAATAAAGAGACAAAAGGGAATAGCAAAATATGAAAGGTTAAATTAGGGTTGAGGAGAGAATACAGGATAAAAGATTATATGGAGATTTATAAATGATAATAAAAATGCTTCCAAGAAAGCATATGTAAACCTACTACTCTAGAAACTTAAGACACTTACACGCAAAGGCACACATGAGCACAAATACACACATACAGACACACACACACACACACACACACAGGATGACAAGTCAGATGGAGTTACCTTATAATGGGGCAACAGTGTCCCCAGTAGATACCAAGGACTTCTTAAAACTTAAAAAATCCCATTGTTAATATTGGGTTGCTTGTTTTCTAGTTGCTTGTCAGTAGGTTCTATAGACACCAAAAGAGTACTTATTGCCAATGCTCTTAATAACCCTCTTAACTAGATGGTAAAATCTTATTTCTGAAGATATTGTATACTTGAGCCATAGACATTGATAAGTCAAGCTGGTACTGACCTGAAAGCTTCACACTTGCTATATCATATTATAAAGTAAAAAAAGGTGCTTTGTATGCCAATGGAGGAGAAAAATAATAATTTTATCCAGCTGTAAATCCTGTCAGCAACAGTAATGAATCATCTTTAAGACATGACTACTAGTCCAATAGTGTCATGATCATAGGAATAAACAATGATATTTTGACTGAATTTAAGTACCACTCCACAAGAGAAAACTTTTACCCAGAACTATTTTTAGGCAAGAACAGATAGTCATAGATAGGTTTGAGGTTTTTTATGAATGAACATAGTACAAAACTCATACCTATAGGCTCACTGTTATACCCATAGATGAATTCATCCTTGAACCTTAATCAGTGAAACTTCTATTTTCAGCAGATGGTAGATAAAACAGATTCTCAACTGACCAAGGTGAAGAAAATAAGAAATGGCCAAATTCACATCCCTAAATGGGACATATATACAACACCTCCTCCTAAATCTCAGGTTTCAATTTGTTGATGTTTGAATCTCCTAATTCATACCTGAATCTTTGCTGGCATACTTGATACTTACTAATCTCCTTAATTTATTGTATTAATGACTATTTCTATTGGGGTCTTATTTTTATTTCTTATTTAATTTATAAAATTTCAATCTTTTTTCAATATTTCTCTTTATTGCACTGATTTTTTTTCATTTAATCTGAAAGCTAATTTTTACTCTCTTGAATTCTATTTTTAATTGTATGTAAGTGTTTTTCCTACATATATGTGTGTATACTCTGTACATGTCTGGCACCAAAGGAGGTAGAAATATGAATCAGATTCACTGTACCTGGAGTTAAAACCATGCCCACTGCAAGAAAATCAATCTTTCCATCCTCTTTCTTTGAGTTAAATTGAAAGAAGAAGCAGAAAGAAGCTAAGAGGCAGAGGATAACTACAAAGAAACAGTGTTTTCTGAACCCACTAGGACAGCGACAGCTGTAAATATAAATTCACAGTCATTGTAAACAGTGTGCACAGGGACCTGTGTACATTAAAGTTAGAGCAAATTCTAGCATGGACAGGGTCACTTGTTCATAAAATTCTACCACTAGATATAAATCTATTGGCAACTGTTATCTTCTGGGAGAGGGAGATTCAATTTTGTTTTTTTCTGAGAAGATATCCTTCTCAGAAAGGTATTACTCTCATGTAAGGTTACACATTTGAGAATATTTGGGCATCACAGAATATTCTTGATAGGAAGAAAGACACAAACTTGTGTTGATATGGAAAGAGACTTGGATCTGGAGGAGATTTTGTTTGTGTGTGTGTACGTGTATACGAGTGTGTGTGTTTGTGTGTTATGATAAAATATATTGTACAAAGTTCTCAAAGGATTAGACTTTAGTTTTATGCTGTCAAATAGAAAATATCAAAGAATAAATTAATGACCAGAGTCATGTGACCTACCAAAATTAACTCAAGTAATGCTAAACAATTTAAACAGATCTCTAACATGCAATGAGATTTTTAAGAAAATCTCTCCACTCTAATGAGTCTAAGCACAGATGGCTTAACTGCAGAATTCTACCAGTCCTTTACTGAAGAATTAATATCAATGTTTCTCAACATATTTCATGAAATGGAAAGAAACTTCTATGCAATGGGAAGTACCCTGCTAACAAATTCAGATAAAAAGTAATACCCTGAATAAATATAAAAGCAAAAATTTTTAATAAACTACTTGCAAACTAGATTCAACAGTATATCAAAGTGATCATTGAGCATTGCCAAGTATGCTTTATTCTAGGGATGTAGGGATGGTTCAAGATACATAAATCAATTATTACCAATCGGATAAATGAACTGTAGTAGAGAGATCACATGACCATCTTAGTACATCCAGAAAGACCTTTGACTAATCCAACACCTAGTCATTATAAGCCTTAGAGAGACCAAGGAGTGAAAGAACATATTTCTCCATAAAAACGGCATATACAGCAACCTCTATCTAAGATCATGCTAAACAGAGAGAACATTAAAGCATTTCTACTAAAAATCAAGAACAAGAAATTGCTGTTCATGTTCTTGAGTGAGTGAAATCTTAATTAAAAGAATAAGAGAAGGAAATAAAAGAAATAAAATGAAGTCAAAATGTCACTATTTCAGCATGATATGCTTAAACTCATATTCAAGATAAATGTGATTCTGAGTAAAAGGAACAATTCCAGAAATACCCTCATATATATTTTTAAGGTGTAACATAGAAATCAGCAGGGTACAGTCACAAAAACAGATACACAGATCAATGGTACAAGTGGAAGATCCAAATATAAACCTGTGCATCCATAGTCACATGATTTCTTTGACATAGATGCACAAGATATACATTTTACTAAAAAGACTATCTTCAACAAGTCATCCTTAGAAAACTGAATATTTGCCTAGAGAAGAATTGATAATAGTATAATATATGAGAAACAATAAGAATTAGTATTAATAATTAATATTTCTCTATCTGTTAGTCTGAATAAAAGTCAACTCCAAAAGAATCTAAGATCTTAATATACAATTTGAAACTCTACACAGAAGAAAGGGAAAAATTTGTAAAAATACTTCCATTTATTGGTCAAGGCAATTTCTTTTTAAACAGGACCCCAGTACATTAGAAATTTCTATAAAACTCTAACCAATGTGATTTTATCAAATGAAAAAGCTTCACAAGAAAGAAAACCAGAAAGCAAGTGAAGAGAAAGCTTATAGAATGAGAGAAACTTGACTTTTTATACATTTGATGGAGCATTAACATCTATACTGTGCTGAGAAAAAATACCAAATAATATAATCAATAAATTAGATGAACAGACAACCCTCAAACAATGAAATAAAAATGGCCAGTAAAAATTAGAAAAACTCAACATTACTAGGTATCAGAGAAATGCAAATAAAATTCTACATTAATATTGTTACTCACCACAATCAGAAGGCCCACAATCAGGACACAAAAATAAATGCTGGCAATGATAAAAGAACAGAAGGAAACACTTTTTCACAGCATACAAGAATGAAAAAAGTTTCCTAAAATAATAGATTTCTCATATGACCTAGCTATATTACTTCTGGACATTTGCTCAAAATAGTACAACTAATAGTACTCCAGAGATATTTGCATATCGATATTTGTTACAACACTATTCATGACTGCTAAATTATGTAACCAACATAGGTTGTCATCAACAGATGAATAGCTGTTGTATACTCTAGATTGCTATCTAGACAGTGAGGCTGATTGGTGTCATAAATATATCCATATAAATTCAATTATGTACCAAATGACATAACAATCAGACCTCAATATTCCTCAAATAATTGGAAAGGAAAAATGATTCCTGTTTCTGTGTAATATTTCAAGTCCTATAAAGCCTGCCATCAGGTGCCAATACAAAAGCTGACAATAACCTTCCTTATCTCATGTGCACCCAGTCCACTGATTCACACTGAATGGTATGAACCAAAACAAAAACTATTGCATGTTGTCATTTTGGTTCATTTGATTGTTTAAAGGACATATCTGCAATCAAAATTATTTTCAACATGTTTGGAGTCTTATAACAGAAAATGCTATTATTCAGTATATAACACTAATGAAAATTCTCACTCTTATCTTCAGCTTTAAATGTATGAAAAGGATATAATGAAGAAGACCAGAAAGTATCTAGTGCATTGAAACAAATTGGCTGTGTTCTACATAAAACAAAATGCTTTTAGCCCCAAAGTAATAATCTAGTTTCCATGGCTTCAGAATTTCCTGTAAAATTAAGCCTAGTATTAAAAAGTAACTTTTGTATATTTTTCTATTTTATATATTTTAAAATGTAAATTTCTAAGTCCTTTGAAAATCAAAAAAATCAGTGTACCCTCACAAACTACATGAGTATACATAATAATACATAAAATATAGTATGTAATGAATATTATATAAATATATGTAAACATCAAACTCCATTTTCAGCAGTATATACAGATTTCAATTTGCACATACATTCTACTAAATGTGAAGCCACATAGGAATCTGGTGGCTCACAAAGAACAAACAGGAAAGCAAAGATGTATTAAAACTAACAAATCATCCAGCAATACACCCAGAAAATCATTGCTCCCTAATTGATAGTGTCTCCTTCATATTTAAGAACATATAAACTCCCATATATTTAGGGAAAGACCTACTAAATGTACTTAAGGCTGATTATTTGAGGTGCCCCTTAGAAGGAAAAGAGATATAAGGTATGCAATGAAGATACCTAGATAGCTCATGGCAAAATAAACCAATAAGAAATAATTTCTATGGTTTGGCTTATAGTTTAGTGGTTGATCACCTGTTAGCACTTGTAATTTTCAGGGTACCATCCATAGCAACAGGATATAAATTGTCTAATCAAGGACAAGAGATGAGCATATAAAAGTTGTCAACCCTTAGAGAATTCAGCCTGGTAACCCTGCTTGGTGTTATGAATGGGTGACAAGCCGAGTAAGCTTTCAAGGAGAAGATAGGCCTGGGAAAAAGCTGTTTCCACACTTTCCCTTGGTGTGAGGATGATAGGGCATGGAGGTCAGATGACAAGATGTTTCCCATATTGGTTTCATGGTCTCTGCTGAATCCAAATGAGTAAGAGGCAAATAATGTTTTGTCCTCTCATTGTGGTTTTCCAACTTAAGTGAGGCTGGGGAGAAATTTGAGCCTAGCAAAACCTTACTAATTAGAGTCAATTGTTGGTAGCTGTCCTTGCCTTTCTCCTTTATCACAAACTTCTGTACTTCCCTAAGTATACAAAATTCACAACTTACACAGGGACTAGTTGCAAAGAAGAGGGAAAAACATCTCATATACTCAGATAGATCCAGAGAGCTCCTTAAGATGAATGATATTTAAAACTATTTTAACCTAAAATGAAATATCATGACATGGCTTCAGAGTATAAAATAACATTGTGAAAGCCATGGTATTTTCCATCCACAAAACTAGTCTCCTAAGGTTTTTGGGCCTGACCAAATCCAAGCACATGGTTACTAGGAGCAAACCTCACAGATCCCAATATGCCAGAGTGAAGGTGTGTGACATTATCCAAACAGAAATATGAGCTATGTGAGTGCGCTTTCCAACTTAGCAAAATGGGACTGCCCTTTGAAAGAAATACCATGCTTACTCCACATTTACACTCAAGTCTCCACTGTATTTGGCAGGCAGGATTGCAAAGTCAGGCTCAATATGTTCTGTTGCTAAGGAACTTTGAGGACAGACAGCAAGACCCACCTTCATACTACACTACTGCATGCATGTATGACATATAGGAGTAGATCAAAACACAGCTAAATTTTGACAGAAATAGGGTATCAGAATTTGTTGTGTCCTACCAGAAAAGAATAAAACCAATCATTTCATTAATTCAAGTCCTGGGTTATGTCCAAAGAAGGAGCCTTCTAGGGCCATGAGGAAACTGCTCTATAAATATTTTTGAAGTCACAGAAGTTCTTCTGTTCTAAATCTAAATGTGATGTTGGGTAACAGAAGTTTCCCAGCTTTCAGACAATTTAGAGAGCGATCACTAAGACAACACGGGTGTGCTTGCAAGAAGACTCCTGCTGCTGAGCTAACATCCAGTTGTGATTTTATTTCTCTCTGTTTGGATAACACAATTTATAGCTTATGCATTAGCTGAAGTATACTACCAAAGAAATGGTCAGAATCAGAGACACATACACACACAAACACACACACACACAAACACACACACACACACACATTCACACTGAAATCACACATTCCAGGACTCATGTCAAGATTACTGCAGCAGCAAGCACACATTTCCAAATAGCCAGAATGAAACAGCAGAAACTCAAAATGAGGAGAACTGTGCTTGCCAGATATAGTGTCATTTGCATGAAACCACAGCTCTGTGGGGATGATTGCGATTGCACAAGTATAAGTTTCTCAGAAATGCCAGAATAAAGCACAGTGCCCCACTCCACTGCTATGTCAGTCATCTTTCAACAGCTTCTAATTGTTCCTGTTTTATTTTCCACTTGCACAAAATAAAAGCACTCCTGATCAGTTTAGCTTTCAAATATCAATACTAATAAATGTATAGGTCCCTCATGAAATATTTGGTTAATAAACAGCTTTGATATATTTTCTACTAACATAGACACAATTACACAAAATGCAAAGTGCTCTCTTATATTTTCAAAAGAACTATAAGTAATTGTGAAATATCTGCTCTGCAACAACGTATGCATCTTTTAAAGCATGTCAATTCCAGGACGTCAACATTTTTACTAAAGCGAATGTTATACAGAATTTAGGAAGAATCAGATCAGAGCTTTTAGTGATACCAAGCCTTAAACATTTCATCTACTTGAACACCATATCCAGAAGCATTGATATGAAATATTAGAGATGAGGAAAGGGGTGGTAAAATCTCCTTTTAGGGTTCACATCATTCATTCCTTGCTTGGACCGTTCAAAGCAGGCCTATCATTCACTCTTCAGCCAGGTTTAGCAGATGAGCTATGAGTCTTCAGCATTCTATGCATACCAACAGTGCCATGGGTTTTCACCATGGGAAGATTTCTTCCTAGATTTGTCCTTTGGAGAAATGTGGAGGAGAAAATGCAAAATGTGGATGAGACCTAGAAGTGTTCATAATCTCTCTGATGCTATTCTTAATATCCACACAGCTGTAACTAAACCCATATTTTAAAGTGTCAAAAGGTATACATTTCCCTCTGTAAAGTGACATCCACAAAGCTTAACATTTTACTGAGCTAATTTGAAAATTTGGAAATTATATCCGTAAATTGATATAATCTACCCACTGAGGTTCTGATAAACAGGCTCATCAAAAGCAAAAGAATAGCATGGAAAGGAAACTGCAGAGTGATTTATTATTTGCTCCTCTGAAGTATGACAAAACTATGACTCAGCCTCCGCCTACCCAAGACTCCACAGAGCTCTTAATCCCTAGAGTTAATTTTTAGCAAGGATCTGAGGGGGAAGCAAAGCGGGTGTAAATGTAACAGGTTCTGAGTAATTTCTTCTCTCATGCCATCCTCCGTCCCTAGAAGGAAAGAACAGGTCATAGCTGCAACATATGCACTATGTAATTGGGGAAATGGCACAGATCATGGCCCAACAGAAGGAAAGCTGCTTTGGAAGGAATCTCAGGCAAACTTATGTACATTGTTTCCTAATCTAGAGTTCCCTTCTTTGTGAATATGACATAGAAACTTTTTGCAAAATGGAATTGAAAAACAATAAAAGTAACTTTAAAAGATAAATAATACACAGTTGGTCATGAATGATAGACTCTTTTCTAAAATATTTGACATGCTTGTTAGTGACCCCAGTCTCTTCCCTTTTCCAGAATGAATGTATTGGGGCTGAAGACTGGTAATTAATCTCAGATTTCATGCTACAGCTGCTTTGAGGATACTAAGAGAAGTCTATAGTGATCAAACTACTCATGCCTATTAGAAGGGAAGGAACAGCTGTTTCCCAGGGCAAAGTCTAAGCCACCTCAAGCTGAGGCAATTCATCTCAAGAAAGATGTGATATGTCAGACATGATTAGATTGATTGGGAAGATAAAGAGAATTCCCATGACTGAGAAGGGAAGGATCCTACTCAGAGCGAGTGGGAAACAAATTGGAAACAGAAGGAGCTTCAAGTCCATGATGAACAGGTGGTCAACCCACAGTGAGTGTCAAAGACAGGATGCTGGAATGAAAGATTCTCCCTGTAAAATGAAACTTGTGGAACATCAAGGGGATTCAAGTCATTCATCCTTTCCACAAATTTATTTTTCTTTGACAATACCAAAATGGTTCTTTCATTTGTCTTCCGTCTAGCATTTTATGTGTATATATCTGTCAGGTTCAATTTGCTCAATAAAATAAACTAAAGCCAGTAAAAAGGAGTTCAAAGATTTTTGCCACAGTGTTGTGATACTAAAGATACATTTTAAACAGTACTTTAGTTTTTCTTTAATTTTATGCATTGCATAAACTGGAGTTGTTGGACCAATTACTAAGAATTTGGTAAATACATATATTTATGCAACCATTACTAGACCTAAGACATAAGATCTCCGTGAAACTTACATTTTTCTATATTTTCTTCTAATTTGCATTCCTGAGTGTTTATCTCTTCAGCCTATGGCAAGCCAATATTTTCTCTTTAATATTTCAATTTATTTTGATTAATAGGTACATTCATTATACATAAAAAATTATGTAAGTATTGTATTTTCAAAAATTAAATTCATTGTAGACTAATAAATTCACCACTATCTCCCTTTGTCCACCTAATACATTCCAATTTCTATTATCCATTCTTCTATATTTAAGATCACTTCATGTAGTGAAGATGGGTACATCTTGTTTTACATATGCCTTATTTCACTAATGGTTTTCAGTTCCATCCATATTCTTGTGTACATCATGATTATATTCTTTCTTATGACTGAATAATATTTTATAGTCTGTTTATGAGTACCACAGTTGATTCCATACCCTACTAGTTAAGAGTAATGACCAAATGATACAGATGTAGCAGTTATTTCTGGTGACTTCATTTCCTTCAGGTATATACCTGGAATCCCGGAGCTTGAACATATGGGGAAATCTATTCTTAGTATTTTGTTTAACATCCATACTATATTCTGTAGTGACAATACTAATATGTATTCCCACCAACAATGTGAACACATTTATTTTTATCCAGATTTTCAGTAGCATTTATTATTTTACACGGCATTTAGGTTATTTTTTCACTTAAAAAAAAAGATTGAAATAGATGTACACCACTTCCTAAACTATATATAAATACAACCTGCTGAGTCTGTTTTTGCTGTTTGTGTGTTTACAGTTTCCAAGCTGAACATTCCACACTGGAAGTTCAATAAATGATTGGATCCTTGGGAAAAGCTAATTCTCCTCTCCCAACAATCAGTACTTGTCTGTATTTCTTTGTCTAGGGATAGGACCTCATTAAATTTCACTCCTCCCTCATGAATAAATCCATAGATATTGTCATTGTTCTGGTCTTGTAATGCATGAATTTCTAGGAGAGACAGTTTCATAGCAGACTTCCTGGAATTCTGGCTCTTATACACTTGCCAAATTCTTTTACATGGAAATTCCCTGAGTCATAAATGCAGGAGCTATGATGTAGATGGTTTATGTAGGCTGGACTCCACATGATCTGTTGATTTCTGCACTGTGTCCAGATATGTTTTTCAGTGATTGTATATATGTGTTGTGAAGAGAGCTTTTTGATGAAGGGTGATAGTTGCATACTTAATTGTGGGTATAACAATGAGATTTGGAATGTAGAAAGAGATTATGATGGTTTAGCAAATTGCAGTAGGAGAATCGTTTTTTAAGGATCACGACCTCACTTGTACTAGGAAGCAGTTTAGGTTTTAAATACCAGGCATTTTTCCCTATTGTTAAGTGAGCATTGTTATTATGTTAAATATATTATTATTGCTATTATCTTAACTGCATAAATTAGAGTTTCCAGTATAATTACATAGCTTAATGGTTAATATCTAATTTTAAGCTAATAATACCATATTTACCTTTCTTTGTCTAAGTTACATCATTCAGAATCTCCTTTTCCTAGTTAAATCCATTTCCCAGCTAATTACATGATATCAGTTTTTAATAGCTGAGCAATATTCCACTGTGTAATGTATACATTATTATTATTATTATTACCACTACTTCAACTAATTTCAGTAATAATGTGGGTTTAATTGAATCTGTAATTAGTATTTTATTCATGATAGAGGATATTTTTTCATATATTTGTTGAGAACTGTGCAAAAAGATAATTTTCCATTTTTAAGACAGATTACATATATTATTTTGCTGGGAACATTACTGCATTGCTGGTGGGATTGCAAACTGGTACAACCACTCTGGAAATCAGTTTGGCGGT
>NC_045030.1:82573407-82574275 GCF_008632895.1 Mastomys coucha | reverse complement strand
AATTCTATATAAACAACAACAACAACAAATAATAATAATAATAATAATAATAATAATAATAATAATTAGAATTTTTAGATAACAACTCTATATGAATATTTTGGAACTATCCTATCCTATTCTACAGATGTGCATCATGTTCATATTGTTTCTTTCCTTGGTTTTAAAGGAACATTTTATTTTGAAATATTCCCATTTGTCAATTTTTGTTTTTTTCTTATCTATGCTTTTTAGGGTACCATCTCCTCAAATAGTTATCATGATTAGAACATTTTGAAATATACTATAAATTGGAAAGAAAACCTATTAAATATTTCAATATATTATATACTTCTCTGCTCATAGGAGACTCCAAAGTACAAATATGTAAACAAAAAGTGCCAATAAAAAAGAGAATTGCACTTCAATTTCTTCTGTTTCTGTGTTTATTATTTTTAAATACCATGTTTTGTTCTTTCACAGTTTTATCAATATATACAAGAAATTTTAGTTGTTTTCGACTCTAGCCCCTGTTCCTTTCTCTGTTCTATTGTAATCATCTGATTCTTGGTTACCCAAAGAGTGCTGGGTATGGATTTTATCCCATGAATTGACTCTTAAGTCAGATTAAAATTGGTTGGCTACTCCCAGAATTTCTGTGCCACTATTACCCTAAAATATTTTGTAGGCAAGACAGAGTATAGGTCAAAGGTTTTGTGGCTGGTTCAGTGTTCACATTTCTCTTTCAGTAGCCTACAGAGTACCTTAACAAATGAAAGAGATTTAGAACACAGAGGTGAAGGCTCTTTTAGGCACCAATTGTGCTTCTCCATGTACAATGAGTTATCCACAGCAATGAGGCCTCACTATCAGCAAGTGGAAAAGAAAC
>NC_045030.1:82568025-82573355 GCF_008632895.1 Mastomys coucha | reverse complement strand
GTAGCAATAGCCTGGGTTGTTCAAAGATTTCCATGGGACCTTTTTGGCCAATAACTCAAATGAATGCAACCCAGGTCTGCCACTGGAAGTTTTGCCCAGCAAAAAGAAATTGCCAGTTGAATATATCTCCCAATATCATGAAACCTTATTAGGATTACCTTAATACATTTTAGGAAGTTTCCATTATGTTAGGTTTCCACACCTCCAATTCCAGCCATCTTTTCTAACACACTCTCTTTCTACCCTATCTCCCCAAGCATGTAATCATCATACCCCTGCTTCAGTTCTCAACCACCCACATTCACCAGTAAATGTATATTTTTTCCCTCACATAGGAAGAATTGTATGTCTCCTCCTCTCTAGGTGTATGGATTGTATGTAGCTTATCATCTACTTGATGGATAATCTACATATACATAAATACATACCATATTTACCTTTCTGGGCCTAGGTTACCTCACTCAGGATGGGTGTTTTTCTAGTTCCATCCATTTCCCTGCAAATTACATGATATCATTTTTTTAAATATCTGAGCAGAATTTCACTGTGCATTGTACCACATATTCTTTATCCATTCTACTCTTAGAGAGATATCTAGTTTGTTTCTATTTTCTGGCTATTATGAATAAAGACACATTAACAATGGTAAATCAACTGTCACTTTGGTAGGATGGAACATCTGTTTGGTACATGCATAAGAATGGTATAGCTGGATCTTAAAGATTGATTACAAACTTTTTGTTTTTAATGTACATCCTAGCCACAATTCCACTCATTACACTCCTCTACCCAACCTCCAGTATCCCCCAGATTCACTCTTCTTCCATTCCCCTTCAGAAAAAAAAGTAGGCCTCCAAATGATAGCACTTGAATGCAGCATAAGAAAGATGTAAGACTAGACATAAAGGCTCATATTCAGGCTGGAAAAGTCGACCTAGTAGGACAAGAGTTGTAGGAGCAGGCAGATGATTCAGAGACACTTGACTCCTATTATAAGGAGCACCACAAAAAACTTATGCTAAAGAATGACCATGTATTTTCAGAGGACCTAGCACCTTCCCATGTAGGCTCTGTGATTGCTTCCTTAGCCTCTGTGAGGCCCTATGAATCCATCATAGTTGGTTCTGTGGGTCATAGTCTCATGGTGTCTTCCACCCCTCCACCTCCTAAAATCCTTCCTCCCTTTCTTCTGTAGAGTTCCTCAAGCTCTACTAATGTTTGTATGCTCTTATCAGCAATTTTATGTCTTCCTTTTGTGTGGGACAAACTAGTTTATAATAGAGTTGCTTGAAGGTAGAAGATATTTCTTTAAGTTAATTCACAGGGGCTACTTCAATGAATAAAATGGCATTCCCAAACTCTGAAGCCATTAACTACAAATAGTCTTTAAGGGTGCTGTGGTATCTCATAGTCCATTCTCAGATTCATGATGAAATGTTGAACATCCCCATCATGGATAGGTCTAGTATTCTAAACTATAGCTACAGTGATACAAAATGATTAGTATCATTATGATATTTTCTTACATATATGTTATAATAATTTTTCTTACTTATATGACTTCCTTACTGCCCTTACATATACTCTATTTCCTTGTCTTCTTATTTCTCTTAAATATATTTTCCTTTTTTTTACATGTCACATAATCTCATTACTTTTTAACCTTTTACCTTCTACTCATAAGCTCTCTCCATCCTCTTTCCTGTCTCCCTTTCTTCCTCTCATGAACACCACTGACATATTTTTTATATAAAAGAAACCATACAGTGTTTGTCTTACTTCTAAGTCTGATTTTCTTTTTTAGATATAGTGATTTACACTTTACATCTACTTTTCCCATGTGTGTCATGATTTCATTTTTTGTGGCTATAAAATATTACACTGAATTTTCTGTATGAATTTTCAGTTCATAAATATCAGGAATGATTTTATTTCTTAATTGTTGTAAGAAGTGTGCCCTGACCTGCAAGACTTAACGGGGTTCTTGAGAAGAGGGAAATGCAAGGACAAATTTGGGAACAGTTCTTTATTACTTGGACACACACGCACACACACTCTATGGCCTGGTTATCTAATTATCTAAGACTGTGGGCAGATCCATGGCATTGCTTGGCCACAGGCTCAGAGCAATAGGAATTTGTTCTTTATCATATGATTCCATTCTCTAAGACTTGGTTTTCATTACTATCTGTAGCTGAGGGAAGCGCAGCCATGGAAGGCCCCGGGCTGGCAATATCCACAACTTCTGGAAAAATGCCCTCCTTATACTCATTAAATAGACATTGTTTCAAATCTTATCCCTTATAAGTCTAGTTTCTAGGATAAGAATTACATAAAATACTGTCCCAATTTAGAAATATCTTTAGAGAACTGGTTTCCTAGACTGGTTCATGCCACATGTTGTTGTTTAAAATGAGTCCAACCCTGAGTTACCGAGTTAAAGCTAACTTTCCGTTACCAACATTACAATTTTTTAAACATAACCAATGACTTATAAGTCAATACTCTATAACCAAGACTGCAGAGCATATTTATACCTTTAAGACTAGTCAGAAACCAAATTAAGCGGCTACACAAATCTTATAAATTTAGATCAATCAAAGAATTTTTACCTTTCCTAGTTATAATTTCCAGATAAAAAGCACTTTGCCATTTGCTGAACCCAATAATCACAATTTCAGATATTTTTCTAGGAAAAAACAACTATCAGCCTAATTGCCTTAGAATTAAGATGACCCCACTTAAAAGCAGTTCTTTAGTGGGGACTCTCCTGCTATTCTTGACTCCTGGCCATGGCTGCGGGGCAATTTAAATTAGCCTCTGCTGTGCAAACTGAGATTGAATCAAGAGATGGATAGCCAGCAAATGAAGTTTTATCCATTTTTTTCTTTTCAACATGAAACATAGAACAACAGTCATTCAGAAAGGAGACAAAAACAGACACAAATTGACATGTGGACAGTTTGGTGCACCAATGGACAGAGAACACAGAGAGGGTATAGATCTAACCAGAACTAAGGATGTCTCTTGTAGGGGTCAGAGAGGAAGCAAGACATATTTCAATTTCCTTCTGTCCCTAGAGAGCTCCGAAATCCATTTTCCTTCTCTCTTAATTTCTCTCTCTCATGTTATTTGCATCTCTCTCTCTCTCTCTCTCTCTCTCTCTCTCTCTCTCTCTTTCTTTTCTTCTAAGCCCTATTCCTCTTGCCTGATACAGTTTTTAACTGTGGACAAAATTTCTTTAACAAAATCAAAATAAGCCGTGTATTTTAACCTTTATCCCTCACGCCTTTAAAGCCTTTTTCAAACTTTCCATGAATAGTTCATGGCTACTCCATGCTTGTCCCATGATCACCACAAACTCACAAGGATCCCTAGTTGAGGCAGCAGGTTCCGTGCAAGACGTCTTCCATACAAAATCTGTTGGCTGACCTAAATGAAACACTGCAGTGATCTTCACTGGTCCCCTAGTACTCGAGCCCCACGTTGGGCAACTTGTAGGTTGCCCTGACCTGCAGGACTTAACGGGGTTCTTGAGAAGAGGGAGCTGCAATGACAAATTTGGGAACAGGAGACATGAAGGAAGGAAACAAGATAAAAAATTTTCTGAACAAGTCTCAATTTACTCTAGGGAAAGGCACTATTTAAAACTCCAGACCAGAAAGGTATTTGCCCAGGTCCATGGGCCAAACCTGCATTATTGTTTGGTTACACATCAGCATAACTGGAATGTCCACATCATAAAATTTCCAGAAAGGAGTGTCATCATTGTGAAAAGTCCAGAAAGGAATGTCCTCATTGTAAGGTATCTGGAAAGCCCTTTATCATAAAATGTCCCAAGTCAGTTGCAGGGAAGGAAGCAAGATAGTGGAAGAGACAAAAGAGTGTTAGTTATAGATGATGGCCCAGGAACAAGATGGAGACTAAGATGCCAGGGGCTTTTGGGCCTCGACTAGAGTGTACAGTAATAAACACTAATATGAAAAGATCATTGGAGTTTTGATTTGTAGTTCTTCAAATATGTATCCAGGAATAATATTTTCTGTTTTGAAGATATTGGATTCTATCTTCAGTTTTGAAGAATATTATCCAGTTGTCTTCACTAGACAACACCATCAACAAGATTGATTAAAGTTTCCCCTATTAAAGTTTCATAATATCCATGCCAACATTTTTGTCATTTTTTTCTTGATGGATAATACATATTCTAGCAAGGAAAATGTATTCTTGCAACAGAAGTACATCTGACTGAAATTTGTCTGATTTCACTAGCCATCAGCTTGGTTTAAATAAAAATAAAGTACCCTAAACATCAGGAAAGCTGAAATCTTGTCTTATGTAATCATAACAGTGACATGTTGCTTTCTATTTAAGTGCAAGAACCTACAACATATAGGGATTAGAAACAATAGTTTCCAGACTGAAGCATTTGACAATTGAAGAGAACATCTCATGCTGAATCTGGCATGGCCTTAGTGGGGACAGTGTTCCTTCTCCTGAGACAGGGACAGTGGGCTTGTTTGTATAATAATATACATATCTTACATTGCTCCTTTAAGGAATGTCTTTCCTGTGAACATTGATGACTCCATGATAGACATGACAAATTAAGGAGGTGAAGGTGTGGATAATGTTTTAGCAGAATGGTCAATTCTGGGACCTTCAGGACAGCCCTTAAGGTTGTGGAAAAGACCTCTAAAACATGAGTTTGAAAATATGTAATTTCTCAACTATGCAAACAATAAAGATGTAATGTGCATTATATGAGTGGCTTCAGAAATCTAAAGGAACAAAAGCAGCTGCATTGAACCAAATTGTTAGAAAGATATTAAGGATGGAGATAAAGAGATTTAGGGATTACAGGAGATCCCACACAGCTAATGTTTTTGTTTAGGTTTTCAAAGGAAGACAAATTTCTGAGTTCAGGGTTGGCTTGGGACAGAGCAGAGTTAGGCCCAGGTGTGGTAGAAATCGTAACTTCTGGAGAGAGACCCACCCAGCTATCTTACCATCTGTGCTTAACAGAAGTAGGCAGATCTTTGAATTCTTTTGAAATGCTAAAAGAAAGTGTATGCTTGCTATCTCCTAAAATCAAGGGGCTGGGGTCATGTGATGCATATTTTTAGGTAATCAAAAGGAAACCTGAAGTAAATGACTGGATTGATATGTAAAATAAGAGTGGGCTTATGATCTGCAGAAGATGAGCTATCCAGAGAAAAATTTTAAAATAGCAAGAAAGAATTGCTTAGAAACCTGTCTCAAGCATAGTGTACAAAAACAAACAAACACACACACACACACACACACACACACACACACACACACATACA
>NC_045030.1:82565914-82567705 GCF_008632895.1 Mastomys coucha | reverse complement strand
AGAGAGAGAGAGGGAGAGGGAGAAGGAGAGAGAGCTGGAACTGTCTGGTGAACTCCAGAGAAATCAGATCAGAGAGAAAGATTGAAGAACAGAGAGAAAGCAGACTGGAATAAAGCCTTCTCCAACAGAACATAGGAATCCAACTTGGATCCACGATTTGACTTCTTTTGTTTTTGTCAATTCAACACACCCCTTCTTTCTCAGAACTCCTCTCCAAACTGAGGCTGGTCCTTGGCAATCTGAAATCCAAATTAATGTGGACCACTGCTGGAACAGTAGACACATCTCTGAGATTGGAAACATCTTCAGACTGGTGGAAATAGGGTAGTCACATAATTTGAGAACACCCCATGGCTTGAGTTTACATTTTAGTAAAAAATATTACATTCTAATTTTGCTTCTGTTCATGAAGTAGTCATGACATTTCATCACATTTTAAGACATGCTGGAGAAGAGCTAAGACAAGAATTTGTTAAATTAAAGCACCAGATAATACAAGCAAAAGTGAATAACATTAGGAATTTTGTATAACTTTTAAGTCCTTCTGCACAATGAAGAATCCTGATAGGAGAGAGCTTGTTTTCAGGCTTATGGCTAACTAAAATGTGAGTAGTCAAGTCATTCATCAGCTTGCAAATTACTAGTTACTGAATAATTATTAAATTCAAACTACTGCTGTTTGTATCTACATTATTTTACTATGTCAAATTTTACTGAAAAGATATATGAAGATGGAATTCTGCTGGTAGAAAAATTTGTTAGGTTTTGTATCCAAAATATACCTATTAATTTAAAAATACATTATATTGTGAGATTGGTAATATAAACATATAACCAATTTAATGCAGAAAGGGCAGATGCTAGAGAATGATAAGTCGGAAGGTGACTCTATGATATCCCTTTCAAAATGGTAGCTATAATTGAATTTTCACTAATGGACACCTCCAGCAGTTTATGTCTGTACTAGCTCTGAAGAATCACCTTAATTAAACCCCATACCATCTAACCTTCAGAGCTGAGGTTTTCATTTTTCTCATAAATATATGGAAATTGTGCTTAGGCATTCTGGATAGACCCAGAAGAGGACAGGATGGATTTTCATTAAAATGTAAATTGTGGCTGCCTATCAAGAGCCATTAATAGGAATTTTTAAAAGGCTAAAAAAGTGACAATTGTATACATAAGGTGTCTGTGTAATTTGTCCAATCTCAGGCAATTTTATGAATAAACAGGGCTATAGTTTATTACAATAAGATAGTAGACATTTATTAAGTCTGTCCGATTTGAATAGGAATGTTTGTCTGAATGTTTAGGACTTATAATAAAATAGAAAACAGAAGCTACTCAGAAAAATGTCTAAGAAAAATAGAAATAAAAGAGCCAGTAAAAAACAAAATAACAAAAAAAAATTGTAATGTTTTGAGAAGAGTTGGTTGGGCTGTAGTGGAGAGCAGGGATAATTATGATAAAGATATACTATATATATATATATATATATATATATATAATTTTCAAATAATAAAAATTATTTTAAATAGACAAAAAAATTATGTTTGAATTTCTTGTAATCTACCTCTATCAGGAGGCTCATAATAGAGTTTATATGGTACTTAAAATAGAAAACTTGAATTGTACCTCATAGATCAATGAGTCTTTTTTATGGCTGTTCCATGCTGATTGTGCATTATACCTCTATAATATAACTTGTACTTAGAGATGATGATAGTTCTAGCAGGTTCTTTTGTTTGTTGTTTCTTTCTTTCCTTTTTCTATTCAGAATTATTTTTGCTA
>NC_045030.1:82561152-82565904 GCF_008632895.1 Mastomys coucha | reverse complement strand
AAATATTACTTAATATTTTAAAAAGATACTTAAAACATAAGCTGGAGAGAAGAAAGATACTCAGCAAATGTTGCTGGGAAAATTGTGTATGTTTATGCAGGTAGAAGAATGTACATAGAGCCTTATTTAACAACCTGAACAAAATCTAATTTCAAATGAATCAAAGTTCTAAAATTGTAACACTGAAACTACGAGAAGAATATATCGGTAAGACTCTGTATAATATAGGTGTAAGAACCACTTTATGCATATGATTTTATTTGCTCAAAAATTCATAACAATTGTTAGGTGAGATTTCATAAAACTGAAACGCTTATGTATATCTCAAAACCAATCAATCAGGTGAAGGGGAAACCAGTAGAATGAGAAAGGCTATTTGCCAGCTATACATCTGTCCGAAGGTCAATATGCAGAATATATCAAGTAAAAGAAACAAACAAACAAAAAAAAAACCAAAACAAATAAAAACCCCACCCAATTTGAAAAAAAAAAGGGGGGGAGGGACCTGGAACCAGAACAACCAGAACAAAGAGTTCTTAAAAGACCAAAAATAATGGCTAGGATATAGGTCAAAAATGTTCATTATGCCAGGTAATTAGGGAAAAGAAAATCAGAAAATATGTGAGATTTCACCTTATACCAATCAGAATAGCAAAGAACAATGACGACAACAACAACAACAAAAACAATAACAAATGCTAGAGTGGGGTTAAGGTAAAACGAAACGTAAATAACTTTTTGTGGGATTGTAGATTGTTGTATCCATATCAGTATGGAGAATTCTGGGACTCATGGCTCCAGCTTCATATGTAGCAGAGGATGGCCTATTTGGTCATCAATAAGAAGAGAGACCTTTGGTCCTGTGAAGGTTCTATGCCCCAATGTAGGGGAATGCCAGGGCCAGGAAGCACGAAAGGGTAAGGTGGTGAGCAGGGGGAGGGAGGAAGAAATAGGGGATATTTCAGAGGGAAAACCAGGAAAGGGGAGAACATTTGAAATGTAGATAAAGGAAATATATAATAAAAAAATGATTAAAAGGAAAAACATATGACCCAGCTATACCACTCCTTGACATAAGACCAACTGATTCTTACTTGACAAATATTTGCTCATCTCTGTTCATTGTTGTTTGGTTTATAGTACTGACGAAATGGAAACAATCAAACAACTACAGGTAACTAAGTGACACTGTGATTGGATAAAATAGTTCTACATAGGGAGAAAAACACTAATTGGTCTCCAATACCACATGGCCAGCCATGAAACATAAATACATACATACATGCATACATACATACATTCATACATATATACATATAATCATACAAACAAGATACAGTGAAGAGAGTAAGAAAGTTTTACTTGTATATATAGGAGTATATGGATATATATTATACATACATTTCACAAACATTAATGAAAAAGAGCCCATGAATTTAAAAAAGAACCAGGGTGGGTATATGACAGAGTTTGTAGGGAAGGAAGAAATGTACTTATTACATTAAAACCTCAATGTAAAGAAATAATTTTAAAAATTTTATAGAACGTAATTTGATCATATTCTTGCTTTCCAAGATAGGACTTCCAAAACCCTCCTAAAAATATCTCTATATACACAATTTCGTGTTCTTTTCTCAAAAACACAAACAGTAGCAAAAACTAAAAGGCAAATAAAATCAAAAGATTTTAACAAATAAAAAGCATTCACGTACACACACACATACACACACACACACACACACACACACACACACACACACATACACCAGGAGAAAAAAGGGGTTCGCAAACCCATAGGAAGAACAATAAATATCAACCAAACAGACTCCCCCAGAGCTCCCAGGGACTATCCACCAACCAAGGAGTATACATGGAGGAACCCATGGTTCCAGCTGCACATGTAGCAGAAGATAACATTGTCAGACATTAATGAGAGGAGAGGCTCTTGATCCTGTGAAAGCTCATTGCCCAAGTGTAGGGGAAGGTCTACACTATATGTCAGTGGGTAACAGATATCCTTAGAGTAGGAAGTTGTTTGAGATCTCTTTAAGTAATGATTAAGGAATATGTATCTCATTACTAGTACTGAGCATTTTACTTAATAATATATGAAATTGTATTGTAGTATGTTTTCCCACACTAAATAGCAACTCAATTTAGATCCATTTTTGTATATTTATGAGGCTTCTACTCTACACTTTCCATATGACTTTTCAAAATAACTTTAGTGTTACTCAAATATCCATCCATCACTCAAATGCATGGTAAAGAATGCAGTATAGATTTTCAAAGTATATCCATATACTTTGAAACCATATGCTATGATTTCTTGAATTTCTTTATAGTCCTGTGTAACATCTCCTGTTCATCTTTAATTTTATGACTTGGATAGACTATTTTGGTTTTGGCATAAGGTTTATCAATTATATTAATCAGTACAATTACCAGTTCTTTGTTTCATTGATTTTTAAATTATCTTTGTTTTATTAATTTCAGCCTTGATTTTGATTATCTGTATATTCTATGTATTTCTGTTTTATTTGATCATTTCATAAATAGTATTTAAATAATTAGTATCTATTATGATACTTATTTTCTCTCAGGGGCAGATTTAATAATTCTGTAAGCAAAGAGTTAGTTTCTTTCAAAGGCAGATTTAGTAATTCAGACATATGATTCATCTCAGTAAAAATTATGTTCTATGTTTTCAAGGTAAATGGTCAGCCACAAAACTTCTTAAGAAAGTTTATACTTGAGATAAGATAGAAAGATGGGAAAATGTAACATTTGAAAGGTAAATAAATAAAGTAAACAATAAAAAACCCAAAATGTAAGCTTTGAAAATCTAAAAACATCAACAACAGAATGACAGGGAAAATTAAGTGTACAACTAAAGGGAAAGAAGTCCCTCAGCCCAGGATCTCAATGTCTTGTGAAGAATTTCAAAACCTCCAGTGAAGGTCAACAATATGTTTTCTAATAATCACAGATATGATTATAGGCAAAACATACTTCTTAAACTCATTGTAACATATACATAATAAGATTCCTGTGATGTTTTATAAAGCATTTTAAACTTATCCTGTTAGCATGTAAGATGCATCTTATAAACTAGTTCATACATAATGTCATTTGATTACGAATATTCCATAGATTAAAATGAATATATAAAACAATTGTAGTCATTAAACAGTTCAAACAATGCGCTATTAAAAACCACCTAAGACAAACACCTTTAAAATTCTTGAGAATCCCACAACCAGCCTTGTTTAGAAACTTAAATCACTCCCTTCTTAACTTCTTCTTACTGTATTCCTCAACATCTACACTTATATCTATTATTTTTTAATAAACTTCAACTTCACTTTGAATTTATTTACCCTGAGATTCTTTTCTGATGCATAAAATCCCTGCTTTACCCTAGTGGATGTCTCTAAAAATGTCTGTTATAAAATGAAGAGTTGGCTAAATTTCTTACTGCTATAGGCATGAGTCTGGCTTACAATGGAATCTCCCAAGAATCTATGAGAGTAATACTAGCTAAGATACCCAGTAATAGAAAATACAGAGCATGAACAGGTCATTTTCTTTAACCACACCAGGCTTCCAGTAGAGAGATTGGGACAATAAACCAGTCACATTTCCTTCCAACTACAAATTTGACTTGTCTATAAGATGTACTGGGATAAAGGTGGCACAGAGATTGTGGAAGGGTCAAACAATGACTTGTCCAGCTTGAGACCCATGCCATGAAAGGAAGCCTACACCTGACACTTCTGAGTGTCTAGGACTCAGATGCTGGATAACCCAGACACCTAGAATAGAACTAAGCATGATCAGTAAAAAATAAGAAAATATTCCTAATAATACCATGCAATACATTGCCATACCCATAGACAAAAGCCTAGCATAATCATTATCAAAGGGAACTCATCCAGCAACCAATGGAGCAGATGCAGAGATCTGCAGACAAATATTAGGCAGAGTTCAGGGAATCCTGCAGAATAGGAAGAAAGATTGTATGTGCTAGAGGTGCCAAACACACCATAAGAAACTCTCAGAATCATCTAATCTGGGCTGGCTATGTCTCACAGAGACTAAAGAGAAAATCAAGGAGCCAGAGTAGGTCTGACCTAAGACCACTTCACATATGTTATGCTTGTATAGCTTGGTCTTTTAGCGGGACTCCTAACAGTGCATAAAACTCAACAAAATAATGTGGGTTATTTTCATAACCAAAGGATTTTTAGAAAACTCAAATAGCTATGTAACTTGACTGTAAACAAAAAATGAAAAATTTTGACCAAAACTGTCAAATACAGGAAATTAAGTATAAGAACATAACTGAGGAAAACTATTTAATACATGATATTAAAAACTGAGAAACAGGAAACAATATTATATGAATAAGAATGAAAATTATATATGAATAAATTAGATAGTAAAAGGATATTCTAACCATAGATTCTTTTTAAAGGAAATATAATTAGTAGGTTTTTTTCACTGTAATAACATGTTGTAAATTTAAATACTTGTTCAAAGTAACAGTAGAAGTTGCATATTGTAATACATTAATTTTTATTCTAAGTCCTCCAAAGGCTGAGGCAGGAGGAATATAATACAGATAAATTACATAGAGATTTACAAATGATCAAATTAAAAGAAACAGCACACTTCACTTAAAGCTGTTAATATTTTCTAAAGGGCATAGCAATGTGCTATATAGCTTTTTGAGTGTTTAGTAACTCATAA
>NC_045030.1:82546138-82558531 GCF_008632895.1 Mastomys coucha | reverse complement strand
AAGAAGGTATATCCTTTTGTTTTAGGATAAAAAGTTCTATAGATATCTATTAAATCCATCTGTTTCACTTCTCTGTTCTTATCTCAAGTGGATCACACAGATCTCCTCCACTCTTTCCTCCTACTCATCTCAATATCTCAGACCTCAACACCAGCAGAGATTCCCTAGAAATTGACAATCCACTCAAGCTACAGAAAAAGGTTGAGTAACTGCAGATCTTCACTTCTCCATCCTTCTTTCTGAATAAAATACTCAAGACTCACCCACAGCTGATTATCAAGCACCCAATGTGGCTACCCTTTTTTCCATGACCAATCTCGAGCAGATCACACAGGTCTTTCTATCTTTCCTTCTTTGTACTCATCTGTTTACCCCAGCACTGGATCTACCAGGCATTTTCTTGGAACCATACACAACTAAATGAAATAGCCAATAATGGTGGAGACATAATCCCAACTAGACATCCCTTATCACTAAAGTTTACCTGAAGTGAGTTACAAGTCCCCTTGGCATATAATTATCAAAATATTAAATGTACAGTACAAAGAAACCACATTAAAACCTGCAAGGGAAAATGACCAAATAGCGTAAAATAACACCTGACATTTCTATGGAAATTCTAAAATCCAGAATGGAATGGTGTTCTACAAACACTAAGACATGACAGATGACAGCAATACTTCACAAAATTTATAATCAAGATAGATGGAAAAATAGGACATTTCATGATAAAACAAAATTTATTTAATATTTATCTACAAACTCTGGCCTAGAGAATGCAATAGAAAAAAATATTCCAAAAAAGAGGTTATCTTCACTCAACAAAACACAGTGAGTAAAGAGAAAACACACACACACACACACACACACACACACACACACACACACGAGAAAAATTTAACAGGAATCAACAAACAAGGGTCATTGACAACTCTTAACATCAATGGTCTCAATTCCTCTGATGACAAGACATTAACATAACCAGGATAGACAACACTTCAGGGTTAAAAGGTGAGAAAGCATTCTCTAAGCAAATGCATATAAGAAGCAAGGCATAACAATTTTAATATATGATAAAATATACTTCCAACCAAACCTAACCAAAGAAATATGGAAGCAAACTCTAGATTCATCAAAGGGAATATCCATCAAGAGGACATTGCAATTCATAACATTTTTGCAACAAACACAAAGACACCCAACTTTGTAAAATAAACTGTTCTACAATTGAAATTACTATTGCTTATTATACAAATATAGTAGGAAATAGAACATTTCACCTAAACATTAATTATATATGTAATATATATACATATATATGTATATACATATTTGTTTCTCAGCACCTCATGTAACATGTGCCAATATTAACCACATACACAAACACAAAGCAAGTATAAACTGTTAAAAGAAAATTGAAATAACAGCCTTTCTATTTTATCTGAGTACTAAAAATTAAAACTTAATCACAACAACAGCAGAAATAACAGAAAACTTACCTTATTAACTCATGGAAACTGAAAAACCAACTACTGAATGAAAACTTGAGTCAAGACAAAAATTGAGAAATAAATGAAAGGATTGCTGGAAAATGAATACACAACATACTCAAACTCATGGGGCACAATGAAAGTGGTTCTAAGAGGCAAATTCATAGCATTCAGTGCTAAAATTAAAAAAAAATAGTGCTGAGATTTCATGCTAATAACCTAACAGCACACTTGACAAGAAGAAAAGGAAAAACTGACACCCAAAAGAAGTAGATGGCAAGAAATAATAAAAACTCAGGGCTGAAATCAGTAAATAGACAAAAAATAATACAAAGCATCTATGAAATGAAGAGTTGATTTTTTGAGAAAATCAATAAGATCAACAAATCCTTACTCAAAATCATTGGAAGGAATAGAGAGAATATCCAAATTATTTAAAGTAGAAATGCAAAGGCAGAGATAATAACAAACAGTGAGGAAATTCAGGAATCGCTAGAGTATTGTAAAAACTGCATTCTACCAAATTAGAAAACCTAAAAGAAATTGATAATTGTATTGATACATTTCACCTACCAAATTTAAATCAAATGTATAAAAGCAATTTTAAAAGATATATAACCTCTAGTGAAATGGAAGTAGAAATTAAGAGTCCACAATACAAAACAAGCCCAGAGCCAGATGTTTTTAGGGAAAAATGCTTCTAAAGTTACAGAGAAGAGTTAGTGTCAATGCTCCTCATTTTATCCCACAGCATAGACCAGAAAGGATATGGTGCAACTTATTTTTAAAGGCCACAGCCACATGGATACCCTAGCAACAACAACAACAACAGCAATAACAACCAACACATGATTATTTCATTAGATGCAGATGAGGCCTTTGACAAAATCCAACATTCTTTTATGATAAAAGTCATTGGGAGAAAGACGTACCTCAGGATAACAGAGGTGATTTACAGTAAGCCCATATCCAGCATCACCTTAAATGAAGTAAAATTCAAAGCAATTTCATTAATATCAGAAAAAATAAGGCTGTCCAATTTCTCCATACTTATTAAGTAAAATACTTGAAGTCTTAGTTAAAGCAATTAGACAACTAACAGAGATCAAGGGGACACAAATTAGAAAGAAAGAAGTCAAAGTGTCTTTATTTAGAAATACTGTCATATATATAAGTAGGCTGAAAAATTCCCTTGGAAAATTTCTACAGCAGTAAAACACTTTCAGAAATGTAGCTAGATACGAAGTAAACTTTAAAAATCAGTATTACTCCATATATTCAAGTGACAAAAAGATCAAGAAGGAAATCTGGGGAGCAATGCCTTCCACAATAAATAATATTATTTATTAATATCATTAATAAATAATAAAATAATATATATAGTAAGTATATAGTAAAAAAACTTGGAAAGCGAGGTAAATCTCCCTCAAAAAGGCAAGTAGAATAGATAATTATGGGTTGACAGTTGGTTGAGGGGCACTGGAAATGGATGACAAGCTTAAAATAATATAAAATAATATGGATGACTCTATTAAAGCAAGTGAATGACTTGTATGATAAAACTTTAATATGCTGAACAAAGAATTGAAGAATCTATTGGAAGACGAAAAGATCTCCCATTCTCATGGTTTAGTATGATAAAATACTGCAAAAATGATCACCTTACAAAAATCTATCTACAGATTCAATTCAATCTCCAATAAATTCCAACACAATTCTTCATGGACAATAAAAGGACAGAGTTTATACGGTCATGAAAAAAAAAAAAAAACAGGGTATCTAAGCAATCCTGAACAATAAAAGACCTACTGGAATTACCATTATCTATTTACCACAAATAGTCCTACATAGCTATAGTCATAAAAACATCATAGTATTGGCATAGAAACAAATGCTTTAATCAATGGAAAAATTGAAAATCCAGATATAAATTCACACACCCATAGTTACCTGGATTTCAATAAAGGAGTCAGAAATATATACTAGAAGATTAAGACTTCATCTTTCACAAATGTTTCTTGTCTAAATGGATATCTCCATGTAGAAGAATGTAAATAGATCCATATTTATCACCTTGCACAATCTCAACACCAAATAGATCAAGGACCTCAACCTGAAACCAAATACAATGAAAATGATAGGATAGAAAATATGGAATAGCCTTGAACACAGTGGCAATAGAATAGATTTTCTGAACAGAAAACTGCAAGCAACCACATTAAGATCAATAATAAATAAGTAACAACTTGAAACTGAAAACCTTCTACATGGGAAAGGACAAAATCATTTGGACAAATCAGCAGACTACAAAATCAAAAAGTATTTTCACCAACATTGCATCCAATAGAGGGCTAATATTCAAAATATATAAATAACTCTCATAAAATGGTTATCAAGCAAGCAAATATCCCAATTAAAATGTGGTAATGTATAAACAGAATTTTCAGAAGAGGAAACTCAATTTTCTGAGAAACATTTAAAGAAAGATTTAGCATCCTTACTTGTCACAGAAATGAAAATAAAAGCTACTTTGAGATTTCATCTTATGTCTGTCAGAATGGTTATGATCAATAACACAAGTGACAACTCATCCTGGCAACAATGTAGAATAAAGGAAACATTCCTCCGCTGAAGCTGGAACTGAAAGCTTATACATACACTATATAAAGAGCAGCTCATCAAGATGATGGGATTTGATCTACCTCATTATCCAGCTATACATACTACTCTTGGACATTTACACAAAGGACAATTCATCCTGCAACAGAGACACATGCTTAGTCAATAGCCTTCACTACTATTCTATTCGTTATAACCAGAAATTGGAAGCAACCTAGATATACCCCAAAAGATGAATGTACAAAGAAATATAGTACATTTACATAATGGGATATTAATAGTTAGTTAAGCAATAAATGCATGAAATTCTCAGGTAAATGGATGGCACTATAAAAATTCATCCTTTGTGAGATAACCCTGACTCAGAAAGAGAAATAGGATATTTGCTTATATGTGAATATTAGTTGTTGATATATCTATAATAGCCATGCTAAAATCTGTACAACCACAGAAATTAGGTTTATAGTAAGAAACTAGGAAAACAAGGTAAATCTCCCTCGAAAAGACTAGTAGAATAGATAATTGTGGGTTGAGAGTTAGTTGAGGGGCACTGGAAATGGATGACCAGCTAATGAGGGGAAGGGAACAGTGAGAAGAGGGAGGGGAAAAGAGTGAGCCACAGCTAAAATAGAGGGTCATTTGCAGGCTCTATATAATCCTAATACAGTAGAAACTTCCATATATATATATGCATATATAAATTAAATGTAATATATATTATGTATATATGATATTTGTAGTACCGTATGGTTGAAAGATATCTAAATGCAATCACCAAATAATGAAGGAGACAGAGACACAAATGCACACCTCTTGTCACAAAATGAAGCTTTCAGTAATAGGTATTGCTTACTTTTACTTGAGTTATAGCCCAAATGGATCACACAAGAACCCTCATACAAAAGCTTGCTTTCCACAAATGGACTGCAAGGCCTTATTACAGAAAAGGCCCATCTACAAAACACATTAAACCTAGATAAATATCTGGTGCCTACCTAAATCCTTTACCCCAACAAGATATGGTAGTGCAACAGTGACATAAACCTTGTGGAAGTAACCAACAAATATTTGATTTGACTTACGGCCAACTCCACCAGACAGAATCTCCAAGCACAGTTGTGGACTGAAGGGCAGCCTAAAATCTTATTGTGTGATAATTAAAAGCACCAAGTTTAAATTTATTTGTAAAATTTAAGAAAGTATCTGTAAGATGTTTAGCAAAGATAACCATAAAACATTGAGAAACTATTCATTTGTACTAGGGTAAACTCTAATTCCGTTCCTTTTAGTGAAAAAAAACTAGGAGATAATTGATTAAAGCATACAATCATGAAGACATTGGCAGAAGTCCTTAAAGGATTAATACCTGTCTATGAAGATAATGAAGATTGTGGGAAATATCAGAAGTCATATTTATACTGACAGAGTAATGAATTTTTAAGGATCTACATTGTGCCCAAGCAACTGCAGACACCTTGATTCCAATACAATTTTACATCAGTATAATGATGATAGAACTGCTTTAAGTTTTAACTGTATACATTGATCCAGCAATTCCAGTTATGGATATTTAAATTAGAATTCCTACATTAGCAATTTTCTTAATAATACATAGATGACTTTAATTATGTTCTTCAAGAGAACACAGCATGAAGCAAAAAAAAATTCACTGAAATGCTAAAAATTGTTTCAGTGAGAGATAAGGGGTAATTTTACATTGCTACTCCATACTCTTTTCTGTTTGAACATTTTAAAACATTTGGCAATCAGCTTGACATAACAGAAAAGTCTAAAACTTTTCTTTGACTTGATATTCTGTTAGTCAGGTAAGTGGAACACAGTGACTTTCATTGATTGTGTTGCACCTTGTAATTTGTTTCCAGTGATAAGGAAATAAAATACAAGAAAACCTTATTTGAGACTACAAGATATTGACATGCATTAACACCATTATTTAAATAATGCCATTTATTTGGAGTCCTGACCTTTGGAAAAATGTTGATTGTGCCAGTGACTTTGCTCTTTTATGTTTGAAATCATGTATTTCTTTGATGACAGAGTATGCATACTGACAGGCCTGACATGGCATCACGCATGGAAAATGGCTCTCAGGATGGAAATTAAGAAAGAATTGAAAATGAAAATGGTTTCTTTGACAAGCAAATATTTCCAATTTATGAATTATACTCTGGAGCTAGAAGAAAAGTAATGGAAATTTATTTCAAATTCCAATAGGGTTTCATTCAGGCTTATAAAATCACTAATATCATATCATTGCTGAGAAGAAGGATTCTGTAATAGGAAGCCACCTTAAGGATTTACCTTGCTTTAAGTCATAATTAGTTTCTTATTTACATGCATTTTGTCATTCTACATTATGTGTGTATAACATGTAACCACTGATTATAGTTTTGTTTTACTAATAGTATACAAGGAGATCTGATTTTAAGAGTTATGGGTAAAGAACTCTACTATTCATAATTTAAAACAGACAGAAAAAACCTTATCTAGAAACCAAAGTGATCATGTAGTTGACAGTCTAAACAAGAAATGTAAATGGAAAGCATTCTGATTGATTTCCAGTCCTGAAAATTATAAAATATATATTTGCTACAAATAAGAATTCAGGCAGTGTTTTATGGTTCAGTGGACTAGAAGTTCTTCCTTGTACTTGAACCACGCAATTTATGAAACAGTTATTTCACATTACAATCTCTACCATATGAAGTTTCTGTTACTGTATATTTTGTTTTCATTACAACTTCTTAGCAGTACTTGGTAACATCAGTAATTAAACACACATTTGGGTCAAATATGCGTGCAATTATAACTAATGATTCTTATATTTATCATTTAATATATTCTATATAAAAATGATGCTTAATACCTTATCTGTAAGAAAATTTTTCCAAGAAGGCAGACTGACATCAAGGTTCATAGATCTTCAAATTCCTAATATAAAATGGTGTAGTATTTTATTTTAACCTGATCACAACTTCCTGTACAATTGAAATTATCACTACATTCCATATAGTACCTGAAACAAGATAAGTGCTATATAAATATTTGTTATTTTATATTAGGTAATAATGATGATACGGAAAACAACTTTACAGTTTAATGTACAGTTTAATGCTTAGTTGTCCACTTGACAACATCTAGTATCATTGGGAGGTTGGAACTCTAAGTCTGCCTGTGTAGGATTATCTTGATGAAGCTAATTGAAGTGGAGAGAACTGTCCACTGTGGGTAGTACCAATCCCTGATTGGAATTGTATATCACATAAATGAGAAGAAGCTAAGCATCAGGTAAAAATCCATTGTTCTTTTCTGACTACAGACATTACGGGAGCAACTGCTTTTGAACTCTTGCTGTCTTGACTTCTCAACAGGATGAACTGTACATTAATTGTGCACAAAAATATCCACTCATCTGTCTTCTAAATTGGTTTGGCCATGACATTTTAATCACAATAACAAGAAAAGAAACTGAAATACAAAAATGGGTGCATTTTTTTTGAGAAAGGATATCAATGTATAGACAGAGTAGAACTCAAACCCCTGAAAATCCTCCTGCCTCTGCCTTTCCAAGGCTCAGTTACAGGCATGAACCTAGAATGTTCTCAGGAAAAGCTAGCTCAGGAATTCCAGGCCAGAGATTTAATTCTCTTAAACAAGAAACCTGAACTTTTTAAATCCATATTAGTACATCATTGGCTGCTTACAACAAACTGGAACATGTAAAGATCATGTAAATATGTTTCTTCCTCCAGTGAAGATGATTAATATACTGACTTATAAAAGAGATTTGGACAATATATAACAGTTTCTACAACTGTGAAAATGTTAACTTATTCAACATTATCAACTATTTAAAAAGGCTATCATTATATCTTTGGGTCAATGTTGTTTACTATATTATAAATATAATTATGTGAGCTATGTTTTTTATTATTGAAATACAGTTATTTCAGCCTCTCAACTTTTTGAATACTTTTCTTAAGATCATTGAAGTCTCTAGATCAGTAATCTAAAAACTAGGACAATGGGCTACAGTCAGCCCAATACAATTTTTTGTTGATAAAGTATTATTATAAGACAGCCATACTCATTCATTTAAGTATTGTCTGTGCATGGATTCATGGGATAGTGGCACACATGAGTAGCTGAAATAGAAACTCTTATAATCCCTTTTTTAATCCTGCTACCTGGTATTTTTAAAAAAAAGTGATTGCAAAGCTTTGAACTCAACTCATGTCATGATAATTTTTTAATAAAATTTTTGTCTTAGAGCATCAAGTTTATTAAGATTTTGTTTATTATAATAAAATAGATGATGCATTTCTCTTATATTTACACTTAATTCAATTTTTTCAAGAATTAATTGTTAAAAATTAGAATTATATTTTATTCATGAGAAAATTTTATCTTATTCAGCATGTTTAACTTTTAATTTTCAGTGACATATTTTTTAAATGCTACCATTTCCTATTTGGCTTTTCTAAATTTTGCCATCTCAACATTTTCTCAGTTATTACATTTGTTGATTTTATTATTTTTTTCTTATTTCCAATTTGTACTTGTGCTGTAGTGGTGTTATATATTTTTTTACCATTCTTAGATTCTGTTGTTATTTTATCAGTTGTGAATTTATATTATTGATTTTAGCTATTTTATTTTCCAAGGCACATACTTGCTTATAGTATTTATTTACTTATTTGTTTCACAAGTGATTAATTATTTATTAGGTTACAAATATACAGAGGTTTATAATTATACCTTGTGGCTAATTTCTGTCTAATTGCTTCGTGTCAGAGATGTATATATTTTTCTTACCATTCTTAACTTCTGTTTTTCTTTTTCAATTGTGAGACAATTATCATTGATTTCAGTCTTTCTATTTACCAATACAAAGGCTGTATTTATAGTAATTATATATTTATCCATTTATATTTCAAATGTGCTAATTAATTTACTAATTAATGAAGAATTTTCAGAATATTTTTAAATTGACACTTGTAGCTAAATTCAAGTTATTTTTTTTATGTCAGAAAAAAATATATATGATAACTGTATAATAACTTTTAATATAAGATCTATGGTCATAAAGTAAATATCATGTTCAATTGAACAACATTAAGTTTGGTCTATTTCTTTTCACCCTTTTTACATTAGCTTTATTTATTTGTTATAGCATGTAACATTATTAGCTTTTATACTTCAAGAGCTCAGAATACTGAAGTGGTATGCACTGGATTAAATTTCAAGATCAGGAAAAATTTACTTCAAGAAAACCTGAAGAATAACCTGCTCACTGTCCAGAGATCATTTGCATTCTTCGCTCAAGGTTCCTCTGTCTTCAAGTTGTATCACTCAGGCCTCTGTTTTCATAATTTGTGTATCCTTTTTTTGTCTAATTTTTCCAGCTTCTATGAAAGTAAGATTTCTTATTGTTGTATTAGACCCACCAGGATAATTTCTTAACCAAACAATTTAATATGTTTCCACTGCCTTTCCTATATAAAGTAACAGAATCATGTGTACCATAGCTTAAAATGTGAACAAATGAACCCACACACCTATGGTCACTTGATCATTGACAAAGGAGCTAAAATCATAAAGTGTTAAGACAGCATTTCAACAAATGGTACTGGTTCAACTGGCAGTTGGCATGTAGAAGAATGCAAATCGATCCATTCTTATCTCTTTGTACAAAACTCAAGTCCAAGTGGATCAAGGACCTCCACATAAAACCAGATACACTGGAACTAATAGTAAAGAAAGTGGGGCAGAGCCTCAAACGTATGGGCATAGGGGAAAAATTCCTGAACAGAACACCAATGGCTTGTGCTATAAGATAAAGAATCAACAAATGGGACCTCATAAAATTAAAAAGCTTCTGTAAGGCAAAGGACACTGTCAATAGGACAAAATGGCAACCAACAGATTGGGAAAAGATCTTTACCATTCCTATATCTGATAGAGGGCTAATATCCAATATATACAAAGAACTCAAGAAGATAGACTCAAGAGAACCAAATAACCCTATGAAAAATGGGGTACAGAGTTAAACAAAGAATTCTCAACTAAGGAATACAGAATGAATGAGAAGTACCTAAAGAAATGTTCAACATCCTTAGTCATTAGGAAAATGTAAATTAAAACAACCCTGAGATTCTACCTAATACCAGTCAAAATGTCTAAGATCAAAAAGTCAGGTGACAGCAGATGCTGGCAAGGATGTGGAGAAAGAGGAACACTTCTCCATTGCTGGTGAGATTGCAAGCTGGTACAACCACTCTGGAAATCAATTTGGTGGTTCCTCAAAAAATTGGACATAGTACAACCTGAGGACCAAGCAATACCACTCCTGGGCATATACCCAGAAGATGCTCCAACATGTAATAAGGACACATGCTCCACTATGTTCATAGCAGCCTTATTTATAATAACCAAAAGCTGGAAAGAACCCAGATGTTCCTCAACAGAGGAATGCATTCAGAAAACATGGTACATTTATACAATGAAATAATACTCAGTGATTAAAACCAATGAACTTATGACATTCTTAGGCAAATGGATAGATCTGGAGACTATAATCCTGAGTGAGGTAACCCAATCCCAAAAGAACACACATTGTATGCGCTCTCTGATAAGTGGATATTATTCCAGAAGCTTGGAATACCCAAAATACAATTTACAAACCACAAGTAACTCAAGAAGAAGGAAGACCAAAATGTGGATATTTCGTTCCTTCTTAGAACAGGGAACAAAATACCCATGGAAGGAGTTTCAGAGACAAACTATGGAGCAGAGACTGAGAGAAGGACAATCCAAGGACTGCTCCACCTGGGAATCCTTCCCATATTCAATCATCAAACCCTGGTCCCTTCCTCCTCAGCTTCTTCCAGCTTTTCCCTAATTCAAGCAAAGGGGTTCCAGGCTTCTGTCCATTGGTTGGGTGTAAATATCTATATCTGACACTTTCAGCTGCTTGTTGTTCCTCTTGGAGGACAACCATGCTAGGGCCCTTCCATGCATGTTCGTTGGGGTCTGAGTTACCTCCCTTGGGATGGTATTTTCTTTTTTCTTTTCTTTTCTTCTTTGATTAAATATTTTCTTTATTTACATTTCAAATGTTCTCCTCTTTCATGGTTTCCACTCTGATAAAAAAAATCCTATTCCTTTCCCACTCCCCCTGCTCACCAACCCACCTTCTCCTGGTTCCTGGCCCTGGCATTCCCCTACTCTGGGGCATAGAGCTTTCACAGGACCAAGGGGCCTCTCCTGTCATTGATGACCGATTAGGCCAACCTCTGATATTTTCTAGTTCCATTCATTTCCCTGGAAAACTCATGATGTTCAAAAAATCAAGTATAGAACTAAACAGAGAATTCACAACAGAGGAATCTCAATGGCTCAGAAACACTTAATGAAAAGTTCAAAGTCCGTAGTAATCAAGGAAATGCAAATCCAAATGACCTGAGATTCTACCTTACACCAATCAGAATGGCTAAGATAAAAATCTCAGGTGACAGCACATTTTGGCTAGGATGTGGAGAAAGAGAAACACTACTCCATTGCTGTGGGATTGCAAATTGGTACAAGCACTCTGGAAATCAATCTGGTGGTTCCTCAGAAAATTGGAAATAGATCTATCTGAAGACCCAGCTATACCACTTTTGGGCATATACCCAAAAGTTGCCCCAACATGCCACAGGGCACATGTTCCTCTATGTTCATTAGCAGCCTTATTTGTGATATCCAGAAGCTGGAAATAACCAAGATTCCCCACTACAGAAGAATCTATACAGAGAATGTTGTTCATTCTCCAAATTTTTATAATAAGTTTTATAAAATAAAAGAAAAAGAAGCTAGTTCTAAAGTTTGTTTAAAAATATACAGGATCTACAAAGGCAGGGGAAATAAGCACAAATTTGAACAGGTAGAATAAGAAAGAAGATATTCTCATCTAAAATATAAATTTATTGTGATCTAAACAGGGTGATATTGGCATCTACATATACAAAATTAATACTGCAACATGGTAGAAAGGCTAATATGTTTAGAATCATGTTTTGACAAAAGTGCTGAAACAAACTGTTAATAAGAAAGGGTAATTTCTTCCACATATTTTGGGAATGATGGATACCCACATGCAAGAGAATGAAATTAGCTCATCATCAGAGCACTACATATATGTGTGTATGTGTGTGTGTGTGTGTGTGTGTGCGCGCGCGTGTATGTATATGTATATAATCAAAAGAATGGATTAAAGACTTAG
>NC_045030.1:82543418-82546128 GCF_008632895.1 Mastomys coucha | reverse complement strand
CAGGTGCTCTAAAATGCACAGGATCACAGGATCACAGGAACCCAGAATCCCAGCAGCTTAGTCACACCAGGATCTCAGGGTACCAGAGGCTGCTTGACTCCCAGGAGCTCTGACAAACCCAATATCTCAGGATCCCAGGATCCCAGAATCCCAGAATCACAAGATCACAGATACTGCTGAACTCTGAGGAGATCTGGCACAACCAGGATCACAGAAAGGACAGGCTCCAGTCAGATATAATGAGGAGCAGGTAATATTAGAGACAATCAAATGGTGGGAGGCAAGTTTAACAACATAAACAACGGAAACCAAGATTACTTGACATCATCAGAACCCAATTCTCTCAGAATAGCAAGTCTTGAATACACCATCAAACCAGCAAAGCAAGATTCAGATCTAAAATCACTTCTCATGATGATGATACAGGATTTTAAGAAGGATATAAATAACTCCCTTAAAGAAATACATGAGAAACAGGGCAGTGGTGGTGCATACCTTTAGTTCCAGCACTTGGGAGGGAGAGACAGGTAGATTTCTGAGTTCTAGTCCAGCTTGGTCTACAAAGTGAGTTCCAGGACAGCCAAGGCTACACAGAGAAACCCTGTCTCAAAACAAAACAAAACAAAACAAAACAAAAAGAAATACATGAGAACACAGGTACAAAAATCCCTTAAAGAGTTACAGAAAACATAACCAAACATGGGGACAGAAATTAACAAAACCATTCAAAGTCTAAAAATGGAAATAGAAACAATAAAGAAACCATAAAGAAACAACACTGGAGTTAGAAAACCTAGGAAAGAGATCAGGAGTCATAGATGCAAGTATCACCAACAAAATTCAAGAGATAGAGGAAGGAATCTCAGATGCAGACGATATCATAGAAGACAACAACACAACAGTCAAAGAAAATGCAAAAGGCAAAAAGCTCCTAACCGAAATCATCAAGGAAATCCAGGATATAAAGAGAATACAAAACCTAAAGATAATAGGTATAGAAAACAGCAAAGATTCCCAACTTAAAGGGCCAGTAAATATCTTCAACAAAATTATAGAAGAAACCTTCCCTAACTTAAAGAAAGAGATGACCATGAACATACAAGACGCCTACAGAACTCCAAATAGACTGAACCAGAAAAGAAATTCCTCCAGTCACATAGTTATCGAAACACTAAATGCACTAAACAAAGAAAGAATATTAAGCGCAGTAAGGGAAAAAGGTCAAGTAACACGTAAAGGCAGACATATCAGAATTACACTATACTTCTCACTAGAGACTATGAAAGCTAGAAGATCCTGGGCAGATGTCATACAGACCCTAAGAGAACACAAATGCCAGCCCAGGCTACTATACCCAGCAAAACTTTCAATTACTGTAAATGGAGAAAACAAGATATTCCATGACAAAACCAAATTTACACAATATCTTTCCATAAATCCAGCCCTACAAAGGATAATAGATGGAAAACACCAATACAAGGAGGGAAAGTACACCCTAGAAAAAAGCAAGAAAGTAATCTTTCAACACACCCAAAAGAAGGTAGCCACACAAACAATTATACCTATAAAAACAAAAATAACAGGAAGTAACAGTTTTCCTTCAGATCTCTTAACATCAATGGACTCAATTTCCAAAAAAAGACATAGACTTACAGATTGTATACATAAACAGGACCCAGCATTTTGCTGAATACAGCAAACCCACCTTAGTGAGAAAGACAGATACTACCTCAGAGTAAAATGTTGGAAAATTTTCCAAGCATATGGTCTCAAGAAACAAGCTGGACTAGCCATTCCAATATTGAATAAAATCAACTTTCAATCAAAAATTATAAAAAAAAAAGACAAGGAAGGACACTTCATACCAGTCAAAGGAAAAAATCTACCAAGAGAAGCTCTCAATTATAAACATCTATGCTCCAAACGCAAAGGCACCCACATTCATAAAAGAAACTTTAATAAAGCTCAAAGCACCACACACAATAATAGTGGGAGACTTCAACACTCCACTCTCAGAAATGGACAAATCCTGGAAACAGAAACTAAACAGAGACACACTAAAACTAACAGAATTTATGAAGCAAATGGATCTAACAGATACTTATAGAACATTTCATCCTAAAGCAAAAGAATACACCTTCTCAACACCTCATGGTACCTTCTCCAAAACTGAACATATAATACAACACAAAACAGGCCTCAACAGATACAAGAAGATTGAAATAAGCCCATGTACCCTATCAGATCACCATGATCTAAAGAACTAAAGCTGGTCTTAAATACCAACCAAAACAACAGAAAGCACACATACACATGGAAGCTAATAACTTTCTACTCAATGATAACTTGATCAAAGACGGATGGAAGAAAGAAAGAAAGAAAGAAAGAAAGAAAGAAAGAAAGAAAGAAAGAAAGAAAGGAAGGAAGGAAGGAAGGAAGGAAGAAAGAAAGAAAGAAAGAAAGAAAGAAAGAAAGAAAGAAAGAAAGAAAGAGGAAAAAAGAAAAAGCTTTTTAGAGACACCTCATACCAAAACTTATGGGACACAATGAAAGCAGTGGTCAGAGAAAAACTCATAGCTCTAAGTGCCTCCAAAAAGAAAGTAGAGAGAGCTTACACTAGCAGCTTGACAGTATACCTAAAAGCTCTAGAACAAAAAGAAGCACATACACCCAAGAGGAGTCAAAGGCCGGAAATGATCAAACTCAGAGC
>NC_045030.1:82541249-82542377 GCF_008632895.1 Mastomys coucha | reverse complement strand
TTTTCTTTTTTCTAAGATTTTTTTTTTTTTGTGATCACAAGCAAATATTTCGAGATGGTTAATGAAATGAGCAATGAATTCCATGCATTGCCAGCCTCAATTCCACAGTTAATACAATACTCCTTTTATGTTCTATATCACTCTATTACTTAATTCACTTTATCTTCTCTTGGGGTGGTAGTTCAAGGCAGGGTTTCTCTGTATCATAGCTCCGGCTATTCTGGAACTATCATTGTAGACCAGGCTGGCCTCAAACTCACTGAGATCCATATGCCTCACCCTTCTGAGTATTGCGATTAAAGGATGGGTCATTGTGATTGGTTCCTCAGTCTATTTCATAATCTTATTTTGTTTTTAATTATTTAAAAAGTTTTCACTGTGGTTATTCACTGTACATGTAACAAAAGGACATTTTATTTTTAATATAATATATTTTTTATTAATTGTTTAAGAATTTCAGGGATGGAGAGATGGCTCAGTGGTTAAGAGCACTGACTGCTCTTCCAGAGATCCTGAGTTCAATTTCTAGCAACCACATGATGGCTCACAACTATCTGTGATGGAATCCATTGCCCTCTTCTGGTATGTCTGAAGACAGCTACAGTTTAGTCAATACATTAAATAAATATATCTTTTTTAAAAAGAGGGAAAACATAATACTCATTGGAACAACTATGAACACAAAGTATGGAGCATAGACTGAAGGAAAGGCCACCCAGAAACTGCCCCACCTGGGGCTATATCCCATATACAGACACCAAACCCAGACACTATTTGGGATGCCAAGAAGTACAGGCTGATAGGAGCCTGATATAGCTGTCTCCTGAGAGGGTCTGCTGAGCCTGGCAAATACAGAGGCAGAAGATCTCAGCCAACCATTGGACTGAGCACATGGATCCCTGATGGAGTATTTAGGGAAAGTACTGAAGGAGCAGAAGGGGTTTGCAACACCATAGGAGTAACAACAATTTCAACCAACCAGAAACCCTAGAGCTCCCAGGGACTAAACCACCAACCAAAGAGTACACATGGAGGGACCTATGGTTTCAACTGCCTATGTAGCAAAGGGTGGCCTTGTTGGGCTTCAATGGGAGAAGAGGTCCTTGGTCCTGTGAAGGTTTGATGCCC
>NC_045030.1:82539521-82541239 GCF_008632895.1 Mastomys coucha | reverse complement strand
GTGCTAACATTTGAAATATAAAAGAATATCTAAAAAAAAAGAAAGGAAAAAATCTAAAGAATTATCTAAAAAACAAGAAAGAAAGTTGTGGGATGTGGGGCTGTTACAAAAACAATAAAAGCACAGGAAACAAAAGCTAATGTGTGTGTGTATGTGTCTCTGTGTGTGTTTGTGTGTGTTTGAGAGAGAGAGAGAGACAGAGAGAGAGAGAGAGAGAGAGAGAGAGAGAGAGAGATTTCATCAAATTATACTGATTCTATACAGCAAAAGAAACAGTGGGTATATACAGTAGATAATATACATTGGAAAAAAGTATTTGTGATCCTCATGTTTTATGTTTTACATAACTTATCATATGGAAGAAAACATGCATTCTCATAAACTCATATTTTCTGTGAATAATGTCATAATGAATGTTAAAAGCATTGGTAGTTTATTTTTCTTTAATTTTCTTCTAAAGTAGCTACTTTTTAAACTCTTGGATTCCATTATGAAGGTCTTTTACATGTATCATTCCTGATGATTGAATTGTCATTTATTAGATCCTTTGCCCTTTTTACATGTTTTAATCTAATATTAATATCAAGAACTAGTTTCTATAGTAATGCAGCGTATATTCTCTTTTTGTCACTGAATATTAAAGTATCAACAATTTTGAATTTGTGTTTTAAATAAGAAAATTCGAATATATATTGAAATACATATACACATATGCTTTATATAAATATGTTCTGTCTTCCAACAGATTAAAAGCAATCATTTCAACATCATGCTAATAGAATGTAGGCTTTCCACATAGAAAACTATCTGATTTGTCAAATCTCATCTCAACTTTTACTTACTTTTCTGTAAGGTGACTTGATTCCTTTGTTGGGTAGGATATTTTTTTGAGAGACTATTTATCCCAAAGTTGTCTTGGAACTTGTCATCCTCTTGCTGTTGCTTTCTGAGTAGGATTACAGGTACGTACAGAAGAGCCAGCAACACAAAAGTTTTTGTTATCACAGTTGACTGGTTAAGATAATGACTTTTTACAAAGGCAGGATTACATATTCAGTGGCTTTTAAAATGTACTGATATGTTAAAAATCTAAACATTGCTTATCTGAAATAATTCAGTGATCTAATAAGATTTTCACAAAAATGGACACTGATTTAAGAAGAGATTATTTTAGATCTTGGCCAAACCAACTCATGAGTTATATTAGGTATTATCCACTTGTTTCAATTGTTATTTTATAACTTCTTTTATGTAAGTATTTAAGAATATAAAACATTTCCACCAAGGTTACGCATTCAAATGCTTAGACATTTTAATGATTCATGATTTTATCACTTACTGCATGACTTGAGCAAGGTAAATTAGAAACATATAGGTATTTGGATATCAAATCAGTCTTACTTCCTTTTTAATACCCACAAAAAGATATTAGTTGTACAGAATATATTGAGCACTGATGATGAATACATTTTAAGATGTATTACACATGTTGGGAGAGTGGAATCCAAGCAAATCAGCCATCCTTGAGAATATATTTTATATTTTTTGTAGTTGTAGAAAGAAATATCAACAGTACTAATATTAACAGTACTAATAATTATAGAATATACTGAAATTGGTAGGCCATATGCTTCATACAAAGTTCAGTTACATGTGTCCTTGTTACATGTTGCAGTATTTTTTGGGTATATGCCCAGGAGTGGTATTGCCGGGTCCTC
>NC_045030.1:82527705-82538214 GCF_008632895.1 Mastomys coucha | reverse complement strand
ATAAAGAAAATATCTAAAATAAAAAAAAAACAAAAAACAAAGTTCAGTTACAGGATCCACACTTTGAAGGCTCTTTGCATTGATGGAATATGTTTAGTGTGAGTAGATAAATGATGACATAATAAAATTAGTAAAATTTTTAGAGATGTTTAGCTTCTAGATCAGAGCATATAAAAATTGTCTTCAAAAATTGCAACTCAGTTCTTCATAGTGTTAGAAACAGCAATTCTCAAATTCATTTGGAATAGCAAATAAAACCAGGATAGCAAACACTATTGTTAACAATAAAAGAACTTCTGGGGGAGTCAACATTGTGGACCTCAAGCTGAACTACAGAGCAATAGTGAAAACACTGCATAGTATTGGTACAGTGACAGGCAGGTAGATCAGTGTAATAGAACTGAAAACCCAGAAATGAACCTACACACCTATGGTCACTTGATATTTGTCAAAGGAGCTAAAACCATCCAGTAAAAAAAAAAATAGACAGCATTTTCAACAAATGGTGCTGGTTCAACTGGCGGTTAACATGTAGAAGAATGAAACTTTATCCATTCTTATCGCCTTGTACAAAGCTCAAGTCCAAGTGGATCAAGGGCCTCCACATAAAACAAGATACATTGAAACTAATAGAAGAGAAAGTGGGGAAAAGCCTCGAACACATGAGCACATAGGAAAATTTCTTGAACAGAACACCAATGACTTATGCTGTAAGACCAAGAATCCACAAATGGGACCTCATAAAATTGAAAAGCTTCTGTAAGGCAAAGAACACTGTCAGTAGGACAAAATGGCAACCAACAAATTGGGAAAAGATAGCTCTAAATCCTACATCCAATAGAGGGTTAATTTCTCATATATACAAAGAACTCAAGAAGTTAGACTTCAGAAAACCAAATAACCCTTTTAAAAATGGGAAACGGAGCTAAACAAAGAATTCTCTCCTGAGGAATCTCCAATGGCAGAGAAGCACCTAAAGAAATATTCAACATCCTTAGTCATCAGGGAAATGCAAATTAAAAAACCCTGAAATTCCACCTCATACCAGTCAGAATGGCTAAAATCAAAAACTCAAATGACAGCAGATGCTGGTGAGGATGTGGAGAAAGAGGAACACTCCTCCATTGCTGGAGAGATTGCAAGCTGGTACAACAACTCCTTAAATCATTCTGACAGTTCCTCAGACAATTGGACATAGTACTACTTGAAGACCCAGCTATACCACTCCTGAACATATACCCAGAAGATGTTCCAACACGTAATAAGGACACATGCTCCATTATGTTTATAGCAGCCTTTTTTATAATAGCCAAGAGCTGGAAACAACCCACATGTCCCTCAACAGAGGAATCGATACAGAAAATGTGGTACATTTACACAATTGGTTAGTAGTAAACTATTAAAAACAATGACTTCATGAAATTCGCAGGTAAATAGATGGATCTTGAAAATAACATCCTGAGTGCAGTAACTCAGTCACAAAAGAACACACTTGGTATGCACTCTCTGATAAGTGGATATTAACCTCAAAGTTCGGAATACTCAAGATTCAATTCACAGACCATATGAAGTCTAAGAAGAAGGAAGACCAAAATTTGGATGCTTCAGTGCTTCTTAGAAGGGTGAACAAAATACTCATAGGAGGAAATATGCAGACAAAATATGGAGCAGAGACTGAAGGTAAGGCCATCTAGAGACTGCCCCGCCTGGGTATCCATCCCCTATACAGCCACCAATACAACCCGGATGCTATTGTGGATGCAGGGAAGTGCTTGCTGATGGAAGGCTAATATGGCTTTCTCCTGAGAGGCTCTGCCAGAACCTGAAAAATACAGAGGGGGATGATCACAGCCAACCATTGGACTGAGTAGGTGATTCCCCCAGTGTAGGAGTTGTAAAAGTGACTGAAGGAGCTGAGAGGGTTTAAAGCCTCATGGAGGGAGCATCAGTGTCAACAGGCCAGATCCCCCAGAGCTCCAGGGGACTGGACCACAAACCTAAGCATACACATGGAGGAACCAATTCCACTGGCTGCATATGTGGTAGAGGATGGCCTTGTTGGACACCAGTGGGAAAAGAGGCTCTTGGGCCTGAGAGTGTTCAATGCCCCAATGTAGGAAAATGCCAGGGCAGGAAGATGGGAGAAGATGGGAGTGGGTGGATGTTTGGGGGAACACCCTCATAGATGCAGGCAGAGGGGCTATGGGATAGGTGGTTTCTGAATGGGGAGACCTAGATAGGGAAAAACATTTGAAATAAAATTTTAAAAAATATAAGGCTACTATTCTGTAAACAGCCCTTGAGAAAATGTCCCATATAAGAGATTCAATATGATCCTAAAATAAGCTTCAATATATGAGAAAAAAAGATGCTACTTTCAAAAGAAACAGAATAATTGTAATCCATAAAAAACTTTGTAAAACAAACAAAAATATACCTCTGCATCATGATATGGGGTTGTATGAGACGTTGAAACATATTTAACTTGCTTCAGATTTCAAAATTAAGTTTGAGTTAGAAGTCTGAGTAACTTATTTTTTTTTAAAAGTATACTGAAAACATTTGTAGTGAATATACTATTTTTACCAAGTCAAGCTCTGCAGCAACTCATGGAATCATCATAAAAAATCTTAATTATGTTAACTATGGTTTTTAGAAATCTAAATATAATCATAGGAAGTTCAAGAAACTTGCTCAAGTTCAAACAACTAGAAAGTAATTTTATGTTTAAAAAAATAGATTGCAAAATTGGTTCCTGAATGTAGCTACCTGTCTAGTTGATTCTAAATAGAGGATTTTTCTTCTATGCATAAAAATTAGAACAAAACCTAATTTCTATTTCATTTTTGAGTGGTATCCAAGTTAAATTATCTCTAGTGATAGATAAATGTTGATTAAAGAAGTTGTATAAAGGTAACCAAATATTCATCATTGTATTAAACCTTAAATTTGTTTCATTGTTTATAATTTCTTACCTATACAGTCTTTTATCTATGAAAAAAATAGCACCTTACCCATCCTCTCCTTTGGAAAGCTTAAGAAGGTAATGTACCAATACCATGCAGTTTTTATCACTGCTGTGCTACTGTAGGACAGTTTGAGGTAAGGGATCAGATGTGAGAAAAGATGGGGAGATGTAGAGAGGGTCAGGAAATTGAACAGAGGTGTGTGGCAATTGGGGATGGGGAACTGAGTGTAGCCAATGGAAAGTCCCAGATGTCGGGGAAGCAAGACGCTCCCAGGACTCAATGGGAATGACATTAAGGGAAATACACAAAAAATGAGAGAGAGAACATGTAGATACAATATGGAGAGGTGAGGCATGGCCCCCAGTTGAGGGATGGGGCCACCCATCCATCTCAAAAATTTTAACCAAGAATTGCACCTATATAAAGAAAATACAGTGACAAAAAATGGAGCAGAGACTTGAAGGAAAGGCCATCCAAATACTGCCTCAATTGAGGATTCTTCTCGTATGCAGCCACCAAAACCAGTCACTAAATGCTGATGCCAAAAAGTGTTTGCTGACAGGAGCTTGATGTAGCTGTCTCCTGAGAGGCTCTGACAGAGCCTTACTGATACCTTTGCAGATGCTTGCAGCCAATTATTTGACTAAACATGGAGACCTCAATGGAGGAGTTAGGGGAAAGACTGAAGGCACTGAAGGAGCTTCCAACCTCATAGAAGAAAAACAGTTGACATAAAAAGACACAGGCTAACAGAATATGTGCAAAAACAGGATCTATCATTTTGCTGCACACAAGAAACACACCTCAGGAATAAAGATAGATATTACCTCAGAGTAAAGGGCAAGAAAAAATGTTTTCCAAGTAAATGGACCCTAGAAGCAAGATGGAATAGTCATTCTTTATCTAATAAAATAGAATTTCAACCAAAACTAACCAAAAGAGACAGAAAAGGACACTTTATGCAGATCAAAGGGAAATCTACCAAGATATTTCTATTCTTAACATCTATGAACCAAACAAAGGGGTACCCACATTTGGAAAAGAAACATTGCTAAAGCAAAAATTACACATCAATCCCCACATGTTAACAGTAGGAGATTCAATACCTTACTCCCACCAATTGACAGGACATCTAGATAAAAACAAAACAGAAAAATAATTATATTAGCAGATATTATTAATCAAATAAACCTAACAGACTATATAATATTTCACCCAAACACAAAAGAATATACCATCTTCTTAGCACCTCAGGGATCCTTCTCCAAAATTGACTATATAGTCTGTCCCAAACCAAGTCTCAGAAGATATAAGGATATTGAAATAGCACCCTTTATCATATCAGACTATCATGAATTAATACTGGACTTCAACAACAGAAATACTAGAAAGCCTGCATATTCTTGAAAATTGAACAACTCTCTACTCAGTGATCACTAGGTCAGAGAAGAAAGGAAGAAAGAAAAAAAGAAAGAAAGAAAGAAAGAGAGAAAGAAAGAAAGGAAGAAAGAAAGGAAGAAAGAAAGAAAGGACAAAAGAAAGAGAGACAGAGACAGAGATAGAGAATGGAAGGAAGGAAGAGAAGATTTCCTAGAATTCAATGAAAATGAAGTCAAAATATACCCAAATTCATGGGACAAAGTGAAAGCAGTATTAAGAGGAAATTTCATAACACTAAGAACCTCCATGAAGAAATTAGAAAATTCTCATACCAGAAATTTAAAGTATAAATGAAAGCTCTAGAAAAAAAATGAAGTAAATACATGAAAGGGGAGTAGAATGCAGGAAATAATCAAAATTGTGGCATAAATCAATCAGTTAGAAACAAGGAAAATAATACACAGAATCAAAACAAAGAGCTGGTTCTTTGAGAAAATCAACAAGATAGACAAACCTTTATCCAAACTAACCAACATATAGAGAGACAGCATTCAAATAAACAAAATCAATAATGAAAAAGGAGACATAACAACTGGCATTGCAAAAATTTAACATCAAACTAAATGGAGAAAGCATTTCTACTAAAATCAGGGAAAAGACAAGACTTCCCACTCTGTCCCTATCTACTCAATATAGGAATTGAAGTTCTAGCCAGAACAATAAGACAACTAAAGGAGATCAAATGGATATAAATTGAAAAGGAAGAATTTAAAGTATTGCTCTTTGTGGATGATATGATAATATATATATATGCAACCCCAAAACTTTTATCAGAGAATGCCTACAACTGATAAACACCTTCAGCAAAGTAGGTGGATTAAAAATTAACTTAAAAAAATCAGTAGTTCTTCTTTATACAAATAGTAAACATAGTGGGAAAGAAATTAGTGAAGTAACATCCTTTGTGATAGCCATGAATAATAAATCTTTTTGTAACCTTAACTAAGCACATGAAAGATCTGTATATCAAGATATTCAAGTCTCTGAAGAAAGAAATTGAAGAGGATATAAGAAGATGGAAAGAGCTCCTACGTTCATAAATAGGTAGGATTAACTTAGTGAAAATGCCCAACTTACCAACAGGAATGTACAGATTCAATGCAATCTCCATCAAAATTCCAAAAATATTTTTATAGAATTTAAAAGAGCAATTCTCAACTTCACATGGAAAAACAAAAAACCATGATAGTCTAAACAATCCTGAATAGTCAAAGAACATAAGAAGTAATCACCATCCCTGACTTAATGCTGTACTACAGATCAGTATTGTTAAAAAAAAAAAAAAAAAAAAAAAAAAAAAAAAACAGCATCATTAGTATAGAAACAGAAAGATTGATTGATGGAATCAAATTGAAGACCTAAAAATAAACCCACACACCTAAGGATAGTTGATTTTTTGACAAATAAGCCAAACCATACAATGGAAAAATTAAACCATCTTCAACAAATGGTGCTGTAATATCTAGATGTCTAGATATAGAACAATGAAAATAGATCCATATTTATTACCCTACACAAAACTCAAGTCCAAGTAGATCAAAGACCTTAACATAAAACTGGATACAATGAGTCTCTTAGAAGAGTAAATGGGAAATACCCTTGAACACGTTGGTACAGGAGACAATTTCCTGGATAGATCATCATTAGCTCTGGCTCTAAGATCAAGAATTGATAAATGGGACCTCGTGAAACTGTTAACTTCTGTAAGGCAAAGGGCAATAGAACAAAAAGGCAGCCCACAGATTGGGAAAGGATCTTCACCATCCCTACACATAACAGAGGGCGTATATCCAAAATTTACAAAGAACTCATGAAATTAAACAACAATTAATATAACCCAATTAAAATTGGATAAATATTAATCAGAATTCTCATGAATGAGATGCACTTTTAAAAATGTTCAAAGTCCTTAGTCATCAGGGAAATGCAAATTAAAATATACCTGAGGTTCCCTCTTACATCCATCAGAAGATCAAAAACTCAAGAGATAACACATGGTGGCAAGGATATACAGCAAGGAGAATACTCCTCCATTGCTAATGAGAATATAGACATATAGAACTACCTTGGAAATTAATTTGGGTGTTTCTCATAAAACAGGCAATAGTTCTACTTCAAGACACAGGTATACCACTCCATGACATACTCTCTAAGAGTACTCCAACATGCCACAAAGTCAATTGCTCAACTATATTCATAGCAGCTTTATTTATAATAGACAGAAACTGGAAACAACATAGATATCCCTCAATTGAAGATTGAATAAAGAAAATGTGCTACATTGGAACTCTATTCAACCATTAAAAACAGACATAAAGACATCATGAATTTTGCAGGTAAATAGAGGGCGCTTGAGAATATCATACTGAATGATGTAACCCAGTCCCAAAAGGACATGCATTGTATGTACTCACTTATAAGTGGACATTAGTCATTAAATACAGGCACCATGCTACACTCTAGAGACCCATAGAAGCTAAACAAGAAGGGAGGCACAAGGGAGGAAGCTTGTGTCTCACTGAGAAGGGGGAATAAAATAGTCATATGAGGCAGATGGAGGGAGGGAACTGGGAGGGAGGAGGAATAGGGAGGGGGTATGGGGAAGGGAGTTGGGGTTCAAGATCAGGTAAGTGAAGGGACAGGAGAGATGGCCATGAAAATCTACAACTGACAGGGGTGAGGATGTAGGGACATCTCCAGGAAGAGACAGAGATCATGGATAAGTGAGGGACCCAAGTATCAGTAGGGTTAACCTGACTCACTACAATGGAGATATGGAACCTGAAGAGCCTACATCTTGTGTCTAGGCAGGAACCCCTGTGGTGCTACAGAGTCTCCAATCCACCCCAAATCTTTCAACCCAAAATTTATCCTCTCTACCAGAAATACAGATGTGAGGGGTGGAACAGACCCTAAGAGAATAACCAAACAATAACTGGCCCAACTTGAGACTGATCCCATGGTCAAGCACTGGTCTTTAACATTATTAATAGTATTATGTTATTCTTGCAGACAGGCAGATGTTCTATGAGAACTCTACTCAGGAGGTGAATCAGACAGATACACCCATAGCCAAACAATAGGTGGAGCTTGGTGACTCTTATGGAAATATAGAAGAAGGATTGTGGGTCCTGAAGGGGATAGGAACTCCATAGGAAGACCAACAGGGTCAACTAAACTGTACCTTTGGGTCTCTCAGAGCCTGAACCATCAACCAAAGAACACACATAGGCTAGAACTAAACCTTCCAGCATATATGTAGCAGATTTTCAGCTTGGTTTTCATGTGGGTCCCTAACGATTGGAATGGGAGCTATCCCAAATACTTTTTCCTACTTATGGAATATGTTCTTCTACCCTGGCTGCTTTGTCTGGCCTCATCAAGAGAGAAAGCAACTATTCTTGCAGAGACTTGAAGTGCCAGGGAGGGAGGTACCCAGGGGGCCCCATGTGCTCAGAGGAGAAGAAGAGGGAGGTGGGGGGAAGGATTATAGGAGGGGGAGACTGGGAGAAGGATAATTAACAGGATGTAAACTCAATAAGTAAAAAAATAAAATTAAAAAAGCAATAAAAGAAAAGAGTCCATGATAGTGAAACAAATTAGCTGGTAGCTGGAGCAGCAGCTGAGCATGTACACCCAAAATCACAAAATGGAATCAGAGAAAGCATTCTCAAAATGGTGCAAGACTTTTGAAACTTCAAAGACTACCATTAGTAACATACTCCCTCCAGAAAGGCCACACAGCTCAATCCTATCCAAACCTGTACAAACTGGATATCAAGTATTCTAATACTCGAAGCTTACGAGGACATCTTATTTAAATCACTACATAACATCCTGTATCCCCCACAGTTTTGTGTTTATATATTAATGAAAAAATTCATTAGCATAAATTCAAAAATCCCCAACTTTCAGTCTCAACATTCTTTGAAAATCCAACGTTGAAGTCTCTTCTGAAATTTAAGATAATTCCCTAACTGTAATCATCAGCAAAGTCAAAAATTAAATTTTACACTTCTGTCATACAAAGGCACAGAATATGTATTACTCTTCCAAAAGAGAGGAATCAAAGCACAATTAAAACATACTGAACAGACCAAAATCTAACAGGACAAAGTCCAAGTACTGTAGCTACATGTCTAATGCCAGATGGCTGAGATGTCTCTGCCCTTCTGGCTTTGCTGCCTGCCCATGAATCTTTGCTGCCTGAAACACCTCTCATTCAGGTTGGTTCCATTCACTGTACAGGTGCTCAGGCATCTCCAATACAAACCAATATTCATGCTCATAGCCTTGTATAATATCATCACAGGGCCTCGTGTTCTCCTAGGGCCTTGTGCAATGACTACCCTGCCTCTAATGCTCTCAGTTTACTCATGTATCTTCATGTCTATAAAGCCAGTACAATGTCAAGTTCAACTAGTTACTTGGGATGAACCTTGGACTCTTTGAACCACATTTGCCTCAGTTTTTGCTCATTCTTTAGGTGGTTTTCTTTCATAAGTTAGAAGCTTAATTGAGTGGTGTTTGCACTGAGGACATTTTCCCCTTTATTTCAATGACAATTTGATACATCCTTAATGACACCAACCTTAATAGTTGCAGTTAAGGACATTAACCTTGCTAGTTTCATTTTCCTTTTAAAACTATACATTTTTTATTTCTTTCTGTCTCACATGATCTTAATCTTTTTCATTATATATATCTATAAGAGCTATTCATAATAAACATGTGGCATAGTGAATACTGATACTGTCTTGAAATCTACTCTTGCAAGGAAATTAGTTCATTGCATCTTAATTTAGCTTCAAGGAATTTCTTAGGGCAAGGACAGACAGCAGCTACACATTTGCAAAAACATCACAAGAATGGTTTCTGGACTAGATGCTAATGTTACTCTTTCCAATGCCTCTTGAGCTAACCTTATGCAGTCAACACTGCTTTTAGTACTACTGTCTTCTAAAACCTTAATAGGATGGCCCATTAAGATCTGTTTGCAAAATTCAATAGCTTTTCTAGTCCATTGTCCCTAAGTTTTCCACATTCCTTAAAAAAAAGACAGTCAATTTTGCCATAGTAATAGTCCAATTCCTGTTATGACAAAAGTGACAATGCTGTGACAAAATACCATGGCCATGACAACTTTGAGATGGGAGGATTTATTTAGGGCTTGAAGTTTTAGGTGTTTAGAGTCTATGATGGCCAAACCATGGCATGGGCCAGGAACATCTTGAACTGCAAACAGGGGGCAGTATTTAAAAGTTAGGTATGAGGTTTCAAATGAGAAACATTGTCCATAGTCTTGAGTATTTGAATACTTGGTCCCTGGTTCATGGTGCAGTTTGGGGATTATCAGAAGGTTCATTATTCTTGGAGAAAGTATGTAATTGGAAGTGGGCTTTGACCATTTAAAGGCTTGCCCAATTTTTAAATTGCTATCTCCCACTTGCTCTTGTAATTTAAGATGTGAGCTCTCAGTTTGTTTTTCTAACCAACATTCCTGTCTGCTGCCATGTTTCCCTGTCATGTCTGTGAGAGACATTTATCTGGATCCTAATCTCAAAATAAATCCCTGCTTCTATAATGTCAAATAGAAAAGTAATTAATATAGCGAGTATAATTTCTAAACACATTAATTGGGGGAAAACATTTCACAATCATGTATGATACTATCAACTTTCACAAATGGTTTTCTTTGCTTATAATTCCGTTCATTAAGAGAAGTATATAGAATTGAAATCATATACCATCATGACTTATTTACTTGTAATTTAATAATGATGGATAGAAGTGAACATATTTGCAAATAATTTATAATATAGTGATTTTTAAGGACATATGACTGTACTCTTCTTTTCTTTTCTAGTTAAACATATGATGGAATTTGACTTATTTCTGTATTATTCCTGATTATTTTTTTCTTTAATCATAGATTACATATATAGAGTCAAGCTGTCTCTGTGATCCTGTGATTCTGGGATCTTGTGATCCTGGGCTTGTCAAAGCACCTGGGAGGTGGGGAACCAGAGCCACTGGGCTGGTGGAGTTCCTGTGTGCTTGATCTTGCTGGTCCCAGTTACTCCCAGTGTTGGGACAGATG
>NC_045030.1:82526402-82527694 GCF_008632895.1 Mastomys coucha | reverse complement strand
TGACTCTTGGGGTCTGTGTCTCCCTGCTGACTGTTCCCGGCTTAGGAACTCACCGGAGAGAAGATGGCGGCTCTCCTAAAGTTGTTGTTAAAACAACAATCAATTTAACAGTGTTATGTAGATGCTTGTCTACAGCAATACTGAAAATACATTTTTCTTAATATAAATTTTAAATAACTCCAAACATATTAACTTTCTACTTCAAAATAATACATCACTACTGGTACTTTCTTAAATGAACATAAATATATAAAGTCTTTTTGTTTGTTTTGTATTTAGTAGAGTTTAAAATCTTGGCTCTTACTGTGGTACAAGCCCAAGATAAGAACAATTTTTAGACATTGGATTTCATTGTATTAAGGCTGTACTTCAATGACCCTCACATCACCAAAGGATTTTACCTCCATAGTAGCTGAGCTGAGAGATGACAGTTCTGCTGCACTGAGAAATGAATTGTAGGCCCAAATTTTGGATACAGACTTCCTGCTATGATCAAAGCTATTTGAATTGAGTGAGTGACTTTATTCTCAGGCCACAGAGAACAGGTTATATTCATTTAAGAAATGGTGTAAGTATTAAGATGGTCTATCCATAAAGTCATTCACCAACTGTTTCTATGAACAATGGTTCTGCTTGGAGGATAGCACAGACATTAGGTGAGTAAGACTTTGGTCCATTAGCTGTGATAATTTGGAAAAGCATTCATCTCAGAGAAAGAGTAACTTATAAATTCTTCTTCAAACTTGATAAAAGAGTTACAAACATCAAGCAAAGCATTCAGTCTCACTCTTTGTTGTTCTCTTATAAGCCACCTCCCTAGTTAATAGTCTATGTTTCTTTTGGGTATATAATTTTTTTTGAAATATATAAGCTGGTCTGAAAAACCATAGTATAGTGTAAAAATATGAAATAAATAATACTCCTAATAGAGAGGCTGAAAATGAGAAGCAAGATTTCAAGACTCTTATGTTGTACAAAGCCAGACACTGTCATGAAAAAACAAGAAGAAAGTGCATATAGATTGTACAATATTTGGACGTATTTCTCCACTTACCAGATTAGAGAGACCATTGGATGTCAATCAACAAATTTCTAATTCCTCATATTTTTGAATTTCAATCGATTAGGATATTTGGAAATATTAATTTTCATATTCAGATATTAAGAAAAAGTAATTGTCACTCCCTGATTTTTTGTTGTAAGAGGTGGAATTAGGATTGTGTGGATTTGTTGAAAGATTACTTTTTTGCTTATTCTAGGTTGTAGTTTTGCTCCTTATGTTGATGTTTTCC
>NC_045030.1:82521530-82525493 GCF_008632895.1 Mastomys coucha | reverse complement strand
TCTATGTCTTGTATTCTGTTGGTGATGCTTGCATCTATGGCTCCTGATTTCTTTCCTAGGTTTTGTATTTCCAGGATTGTCTCTCTTTCTGATTTCTTTATTGTTTCTCTTCCCAGTTTTAGATTCTTGATGGTTTTACTCATTTCCTTCACCTGTTTGTGTTTTCCCGTAGTTCTTTAAGGGAATTTTGTGTTTCCTCTTGAAGGGCTTCTAGCTGTTTACCTGTGTTCTTCTGTATTTCTTTGAGGGTGCTATTTATGACTTTCTTAAAGTCCTGTATCATCACCATGAGAAGTTATTTTAGATCTGAATCTTGCTTTTCTAGTGTGATGGTTTGTCTAGGACTTGCTATGGTGGGAGAATTGGGTTCTGATGATGCCAAGTAATCTTGATTTGTGTTGTTGATTTTCTTATGCTTGCCCCCTACCCATCTGATTATTCCTAGTGCTCCCTGTCCTTGCTAAATCTGACTAGATCCTGTCTTTCCTGTGATTCTGGTTGTGTCAGAACTCCTCAGAGTCAAGACATTTCTGTCTGTTGCCATGTTTCCCTGTCATGTCTGTGAGAGACACTTTTTTTATCTGGATCCTAAACTCAAATTAAATCCCTGCTTCTATACGTCAAATAGAAAAGTAATTAATATAGAAAGTATAATTTTTAAACACATTAATTGGGAGGAAACATCTGATGTATGATACTATCAACTTTCACAAATGGTTTTCTTTGCTTATACTTCCCTTCATTAGGAGAAGTATATAGAATTGAAATCATATACCATCATGACTTATTTACTTGTGATTTAATTATGACATGGATAGAAGTGAAAGTATTTGCAAATAATTTATAATATAGTGATTGTTAAGGACATTTGACTGTACTCTTCTTTTCTTTTCTAGTTAAACATATGATGGAATTTCACTTACTTCTGTATTATCCCCAATTATTTTTTTTCTTTAATCATCTGCCAAGCTAATGGTCAACTTGTTTTTTTGTTATTGTTGTTGCTGCTGTTGTTGTTTTTCCTCTGCCCTGTCACTTTGTGATTTGAAACTTGTAAACTGTTTCCATTGTTTCATGACATGCTATGTGAATTATCTTACCTTAAATCATTTCACAGTATGTTATCAGAACTTTCTGACCATAAACCAACAATATGATCTTTTCCAAATAGCATAAAAATAACTGCAAAATTCTTTTTTTGTATCCACCTGCTTACTTCCTATATAAAATCTTCACTGCTTCTGGCCTTGGCCTTGTCTCTCTCATAATTGTAGGAGACTGTAAGTTTGGCCAGGCTCTAAAAATAAATATTTACCTTGTAACCTTTCAGTTTCTTTGCTTGGTTTTGACACTATAACATAGAAGATAAATTGATACCAAATAATGTGTTATTCTTTTCAAAGCTATAAAGCCCGAAATTAAAAACAAGTATATTTGTTTAAACTGTGTCTTATATTTCCTATAAGGTTCAAACTAACTTATAAAAATTTGATTTATAATTTATAAAGCATGAGAATATAAGGCTTTACTGATTTTATTTACACTAGATGAGCATAGTTTCTTCTCTATTTTACAAAGTCTTTATGATCTTAATCTTATAAAGAATGAATCAGCTATTACAAAACTTAAGGTATTTAGCCTATATTTTCTATTCATTTTCTATTCATCCATTCATTGTGTGGCAAATAATGTTTCACAGAAGGTATTCAGGGTCATTACATTTCATAAAGGTGAGAACACAATGTAAAAGTATCATAAATATTAAATAACCACTTAAGTTATTCGGAAACATCTACTGAAATATAACACTATGCATCAGAAACACCTCTTAGCACAATTTGAATTATTAATATACGTAAAAAATACTGACAGTAATGGGAAACCTATTTATGTACTTCAAGGCATTTCTGGGGATAAATGAATAAAATTCAAAAAGCAATATTTCTTTTAAAAAATATGTGAGGGTTAATTCATATACTTTTCAAATCCTATTACTTTTATAAGTTAGAGCACTTTGTTTTTACTTCAAGGTAAGTTTTAAAAGGATATTGTGTGTAGAAAAAAAGCACAAGCAGCAATTACCAGTCACCCAAGTGAACTACACCTCAGTGTGAGTCACCTTCCCTAGAAGGTTTTTTTTTTTTCAATACTAACATTGAGGTTGTCATTGAAGCTGAACTTCATTAATAAGCATTCCTTAGTGACATCATTTTCTTACTGTTAAACACTGAATAATAGGAATGCTGAGGAATGCAGTATGGAAGGAATTGATTCTAACAGAAAAACCTGATACTTTGTGCTGACTGAATTTATGACAACTTGAAACAAATTATACTCATCTGAGAGAAGGAAATCCCAATTGAGAAATGCTTCCATAAGTCTGAGCTGTTGGACCAACTTATAAAATATTTTCCTAATTAGTTACTGATAATGGGAAGGCCCAGCCCATTATGGGTGGGAACTTTCCTGGGCTGGTATTCTACAAAGGTTAGCTGAGTAAATCATATGGAACAGGGCAGTAAGTAGTATCTATCCATGGTCTCTGCATCAGTATCTTCCAGGTTCCTGCCTGCTTGAGTTTTTGCCTTGACTAACCTTAGTGAATTATGACTCAGGATATGTAAGCAAATTAATACTTTCCTCCCAAGTTGCTTTTGGCCATGATTTTTAATTGCACCAATAGTAGCCATAACTAAGATAGTCAGATGTCTCCTACAGGTTTGTCTGTGTCTATATTTGCCCATCTTTTTTTGATTAATTTTGGTGTGAAGTCTTTTGTTAGATAGTAACTTAGCTTGTATCAGGGTCATTTGCTTGAAATGTCTTTTTCCAATCATTTGTCCTGAGGTACTGTTTATTCTTGTTATTGAGGTACGTTTTTTGGATGAGGCAGAAGGGTGTGTCCTACTTTTTGTATCCATTCTGTTAATTGATGTCTTTTTATTAGGGATTGAGAATATTGATATTAAGAGACAACAATAACCACTGATTGTTAATTGTTATTTTGTTGGTGGTGGTACTGTGTGTGAGAGCTTGTGTGCATGTTGCATGTGTGTGTTTTCCTTCTTTTATGCTGATGTAAGATTATCTATTCCCTATGTTTTCATTTTAATGGTTAACCTCCTTAGGTTGGATTAACCTCCATAGGTTGGATGTTTCCTTCTAATATGTTCTGTAGAACTGAACTTTTAGGTAGATATTGCTTAAATTTGGCTTTATCATGTAATATTTTATTTTCTCCATTTATGGTGATTGGATTATTTTTCTGGGTATAGCAGTATGACTTGACACCTGTTGTCATTAAGAGTCCACAAAACATCTGTCCAAAGTTTTTAGAGTCTCCATTGAGAAGTGAGCTGTACCTAATGGGTCTACCCTTACATGTTACTTGGTCTTTTCCTTTGCAGCTTCTCCTATTCTTTCTTTCTTCTGTATATTTCGTGTTTTAGTTATTATGTTATGAGTGGGCATTCTTTTCTGATTCCATCTATTTGGTGTTCTTTATGCTTCTTGCACTTTTATGGGTATCCTCTTTATATTCTTTAGGAATATTTCCATCTATTAATACTTTCCAGGCATTTAAGCTGGGATACCTCTCCTTCCTCTATTTTCTTTATTTATAGGTTTGGACTTTTTTTTCATAGTGTTGCAGATATCTTTGATGTTTTGTGCCAGGAATTTAGAGTTAACACTTTCTTTGACCAACATAGTTATTTCTTCTATTATATTTTTTAATACCTGAAATTCCCCATTCAGTTGCTTATATTAGTAAAGATTGCTTTTGTAGTTTCCTTTTAATTTATTAGATTTTCATTTTTAGAATTTCTTCATTTTTGTTTTTTCTTGGTTGCTTCTATTTCAATTTTCAGGTATTGAACAGTTTTATTCATTTCTATCATCTGATCTTTTTTCTTTATGTGATTAATCCATTCCTCTAATGGTTTGAGTTTCCTCATCTTTCTC
>NC_045030.1:82519800-82521520 GCF_008632895.1 Mastomys coucha | reverse complement strand
ACATTTTATTGCAGGTTTGCTCTTATTTTTAGAAGTTTGGTTTATTATCAATATGGTGGAAGTATCACAGCAGGGATGGAAGTCATGACAGTTATAGTGCTGGAAAAGTAGATAAGTATTATAACCTGATCTGCAGACAGAAAGAGAAACACTGTGCCAAGTGTATGCTTTTGAAATCTCAAAACCCACCTTCTGTTATATACTTTCTCTAACAAGGCCCCATCTCCTTATCATTCAATCCTTTCATGTATTCCTCTGCTAGTGGACTAATCATTCAAATATATGAGCCTATGGGTAGCACCATTCATATTCAAGCCAACACATGGAGTAAGAATGTCAAAGGATTTAGTTTTTCAGTGTTAAATGACATGTTAACTATATTGGGTTTTTATGTTTGTTTGTTTGGTTGGTTGGTTGTTTGGTTGGTTTGGTTTGCTTGTTTGTTTGTTTGGTTTGTTGTTTGAGACATGGTTTCACTGTGTAGCCCTGAGTTGTTCTGAAACTTACTCCATAGAGCAGTGTGGACTAAAACTCACAGAAATCCACCAGCATCTGCCTCCTAAGTACTCAGATTTAAGGTATGTACCACCACTGCACAGCAGCTACAATTTCTTTTAAGATTCATATTTTATAAATATAAATTTCAGTTATAAATTTTGTGTGTGCTTGTGGTGTGTATGTGTGTGTGTGCGTGTGTGTGTATAAGTGATGGCACATGCCTTTAATCCCAGCACACTGGAGGTAGAAGCAATAAGATCTTCATAAATATGATGTCACCTTGGTCTACAAAGGGAGTTCTAGGACATCCAGGGCTACACAGAGAAATCCTGTCTTAAAACAACTAAAAAAGCAAAAAAATTGTGTGTGTGTATCTGTGTGTGTCTCTGTCTCTTTCTCTCTCTCTCTCTCTTTCTCACTCTGTCTCTTTATCCATGTGTCTCTGTATCTATCTATCTATCTATCTATCTATCTATCTATCTATCTATCTATCTCTATGTATGTATGTGTGTGTGTGTGTGTGTGTGTGTGTGTGTGTGTGGTGTACATGCATTATCACTGAACATGGATCCCAACAACTATCTAGAGCAGTGGTTCTCAAACTCCCTGATGGTACAACCCTTTAATACAGTTCCTCATGTTGTTGTTAACACCTACCATAAAATTATTTTCATACCTATTTTATAACTATAATTTTGTTACTGTTGTGAATCATAATGAATCAATATTTTGGAGAGAGACAGTTGCCAAATGGCCATGACCCACAGGTTGGAAACCACTAGTCTTGAGTCTTGTCAGTGGGTCCCGGATATCCATTTCTGCATTTTCCATTGGCATTGCAATTACAGGTATGTGTTGTCATTTCTGGCTTTAAACATGGGTATGTGAAATCTAACTCAGGCTCCCATGCTTGTTCAGTAAGCAATTCAAGTACAGATCTACATTCCTACCCTGCAAGGCGTTCTTAATGAATGATTTTACATGTTATTGAATGCTTTTCTGCTTCTGTTAAAAAGGTCATATAATGTTTGTTTTTAGGCTATTAATAGGGCATAATGAATTGATTAGAATACAAAGGTTAAATAAATATTAACATTTTTAAAAAACTCTGCCAAGCCATAGTATATATTTTAGTTCCTTTTTCAATTGTAAAAAATGCACTCTCTGATAAATGGTTATTAGCACAGAAGTCTGGAATACAGGAAGAACAACCCACATTCCA
>NC_045030.1:82508406-82519789 GCF_008632895.1 Mastomys coucha | reverse complement strand
TTTTATAATACTTATTTTTATTGTTATAATATTTTATAAATTTTATGGAATATGACAAAAAAGATAATGTAGGTATTGAAGGAGGGTCTCTGGGAAGAGTTGGAGTAAAAAAGGGAAACAAGAATGTGATTTAATTCTATTTACTTAAAATATGTTTTTAAATGTTAACAAATTCAGATAAATTGAAATCATGTAACTTTTCTCATCATAATGCAATAAAAGTTAAAAAAATACACTGACTAAAACAATTTCTGGAAAATTAGCTTATGTTTCCTGATTATTGTTCATCATGCCCAGGAAATTCCAGTGTTAGGAGCTTGAGAGAGTTGGTCATATCCCATCCATTAGCAAAACCAGAGCAAGCAATGAATGAATGTTGGTATTCAGCCTCTTTTTCCAAGTCTTATTATATTTAGAATTCCTGACCCAGGCAATAACATCATGAACAGTAGGTGTGTCTTTCTACTCCAATTAACAAAACTAAAATAATCTCCCTCAAATATAAGCATGGGTCCATTTGATCTAAGCAGTGCCTTATTGAGATACATTTACTAGGTGATTATATATTATAACAGGTTGACAATGTTATTCACCACAGTACATGTTTTAAGTTCATTGCTGGACTTATTTTCTAATATTGTATTAGGAAATCTATTTTTATAACAGTGAATGATGAGGTCTATCCTTTTCTTCAGTGTCTGTTTTTTATTTTAAAATATGGTTAAAATTGACCTCATAAAATAAACATGTTAGGGAGTGTTCTCTTGTTTCAATTTAATTCTTGATATTACAGTATAATTTTAAGTTTTTTCTCTTCCATTTGCTCCCTCCAAATTCCCCCATTGGCCCTACAAACTCTACACTCTGTTTCAAATTCATAGATCTTTTCATTGATTGGTACATAATTCATATCTGTATATGTACATACGTATATATTCTTTTATATGAAATTGCTTATTTCTTATTAAGCTCTGATTTCTGTCTTAGTCTTTTAGTGTTGCTCTAAAAAAATCAGAAAGTAGCTAATTAATAAATGATTAGAATTAATTTTCTCAGTCCTGTTGGCTGTGAATTCCAAGGTCAAGGCACTAGCAAGTTTGGTTGTGTAGTGAGAATCTGATCTTTGCTTCCACAAGAAAGCTTGAAAAGTATTTTCTGGAGGAAAAAAAATATTCTGTTTTCACTTTTCACATAGAAAATACAAAAAGGGCCTAAATCCTTTCTATCAAGATCCTGTATAAGAACACCTAATTCTATTAGTGAAGACTTTACTCCAATAAATTAACTTTTGAAGATACCACCCACTGTCACTGTTACATTGAATATTAATGTTTAATAAGAACTTTGGAAATAATGCACACACCAAAACCATAAACTGTCTTTCAGTCAAGGTGCCTTCACCTGGTAATTCTTCTAGTATATTTCTAACTATTAATTTATTTTTTAAAGATTTAGATACGTTCAGGTTATCTATTTCTTTTTGTGTAAATTCAGTAGTGACATTTCAGGAAATTTGCCTATCTCATCTAACTTTCTAAAATGTAAGTTCCTTTAAAACATTCTCTTGCTATCTTTAATGTTTTAGGGTTATTAGTAATAACCCTCTTATTTTTGAAAATATTCTTGTTACTGCTTATATGTAATATTTAATCATACACACACACACACACATACACACACACAAACATGCTCCGTCTTCATGCACACTGGAAGAGGGCATCAGAGGGATGTTAGAAACCATGTAGTTGTTGTGAATTGAACTCAGATCCCCCGAAAGAGCAGCCATGCTCTTAACTGCTGAGACATCTCTTCAGCTCCTGGATTATCTCTCCAAAGAATCCATTTATATAAATATGGAGATAGTTGTTTGCTCTTCCATCTCAGTTCTCTCATGTATCAATGAAAAACTGTTTTTATTCAATTCATTTTAGATTTTCTCCTGATAAAGACAGCCAGAATTGCAATGGCAGATTCTAATAGCAGTATATATCCGAACTAAACCAAAATGTCCACAGGACAATTTTAATAAATTACGACATTTTGTTTAAAAAATTATGAGTGATCTCTTGTGTGCTTCCTAAGTCAGAGTCTAAGATCGCCAATGTTTATTATATTCATTTATAGCATAAAATATCAACCAGATATCTATTTAAATCACCAACAGAGTAAATTATTATGTAATTTGGAATTAAATTGGATTTGGCAATATCCTCTTCCTTTTCTCTTAGAGACTAGAGAACTAATACTGAATTTATAACCCAGTAAAGATCATTTGCAACATATGACATAACTGAGAGATCTGTATCATTTGTCTTCTAACCATAATCTAACCAATAACATGTTTCTATTGATTAGCAAAAGTTAAAGCAAACTTTTCTTTAATTCCTTTCTCAGCCTACTCTTATAAAGTATGCTTATTTTAATAATGTCTTGGATTCGGAACAAAATGTTTCCATATGCCGTATTATTGACATAGTCCTAGGAAATTACTTTAAATATTTTGACTCCAAATGTAATGAGTTATGAGCTCCTACTGGAATTCATAGAAAATAAAGAATTTGTCAAAGCAGATGAAACTCAAATGGAGAAACAATCAGACTCTTCACATGAGAAGCCAGCTGCTTTTCACATGATTCTGACCACTTGATCTAACTGCCTGGGATATTTTTAGTACAAAGGAATTCACACCTGCTTTTCAACTTTGCAGACTCTGCTCCCAAGGCAGGCTTCTGGGTAAAGTGAGTGCTATAAATGGTCTGCTTCATTTTTCAATTGCCTTTAAGGGCTGTAGTTCTTAAATAAACATAATAAACATAATCAAGAATATATTTTTACCATGTTTTATATTCTCAGACATTCTAGAAACAGTAAATGACTTTATTGGTATCACCTATGCATAGTAAAGGTTTTGCTCCTCAATTTGAGTATAATTATATTTTCTTTCATGGTTTATTAATGCAATTTTTGCTCTTCAACCATAAGTGTTATATCTCAATTGTGAAATATTGTTATTTGTGGATATACACAATTTCTTTCCTAGACTTGAAGCATTTTAAGAAATAGTATTGTGACATTTTCATTACTGGAGCCATCACATTTGGTTAAGTTGGTTTTAATGATGATTTTGAATATATTGAAAAAAAATGACTTTTCTATCTATGACTACAAGTTAGGTTGATATGGAAAAAAATGTAGTCTTCTTGTAAATAGAGTAACTGAGATCTAGCCAAGCAGATTAGACAAGCTGTTAAAAAAATTTTCTCAAATAACATAGAAATAAGCTACAACCAGTAGGACTATTCCTGGGACTGTACTTCCTTCTCTCTCAGACTGTCTATCTTCTCCTTTGTTTGTAGGGCTAGGGTTACACATGATAAGGAAAAGCATTCAGAACCATCTTGAAACTTGATACTATGATCAGAGATAAAGGCAATTAAGTTCTGCAACACCAGCTGGGTACAGGTTTTTTTATACTTCCATTCAGAGGGCATAGGCAATAGGATCTGATGTCAAGGCTACTCTGAGCTACATAGATAGGCCTTTTCAAAACAATCTGTAAGAGTGAAAAAATTCAAACTATAATTCCTGTAATTTTGTCTTTAAAAAAACTTAATCGCAAAAATGAATACTCACTGGTAGTAGGACATTGGTGAAAATGCATATTTTTATTCTATTCATGATACTTTACAACTGTATCATGTTGTGGACAATAAAAAAAATTCCTTCATTTGCCTGTGAATTTCATGAAGTCATTGTTTTTTATAGCTGAGTAGTATTCCATTGTGTAAATGTACCACATTTTCTGCATCCATTCCTCTGCTGAAGGACACCTGGGTTCTTTCCAGCTTCTGCCTATTATAAATAAGTCTGCTATGAACATAGTGGAACATGTGTCCTTATTACATGTTTGAGCATTTTCTGGGTATATGCCCAGGAGTGGTATAGCTCAGAGAGTACTATCCAATTTTCTGAGGAACCACCAGACTGATTTCTAGAGTGGTCATATCAGCTTGCAATCCCACCAGCAATGGGAATTCGCAGGCAAATGGTGGGAACTTGAAAATATCATCCTGAGTGAAGTAACTCAGTCACAAAAGAACACACATTGGTATGCTTTCACTGATAAATGGATATTAGCCCAAAAGTTCAGAATGCCCAATGTTCAATTCACAGACCATATTAAGCTCCATAAGAAGGAAGAACAAAATGTGGATGCTTTAGTGATTCTTAGAAGGGTGAACAAAATACTCACAGGACGAAATACGGAGACAAAAGGTGAAACAGAGACTGAAGGAAAAATCATCCAGACACTGCTCTACCTGGGGATCTAACCCATATACAGCCACTAAACGTGTATGCTATTGTGGATGCTGAGAAGTGCTTGCTGAAAGGAGCCTGATATGACTTTCTCCTGAAAGGCTCTCCCAGAGCCTGACAAATATAGAGATGGATGCTTGCAGTCAACCATTGGACTTAGCATGAGGTCCCCGATGGAGGAGTTGGAGATGGGACTGAAGTAGCTAATGGGGTTTGCTGTCCCATGGAGGGAACAACAGTGTCAACAGGCCAGACCCTCTGGAGCTCCCAGGGACTGGACCACCAACCAAAGAGTACACATGGAGGTACCCATGGATCCAGCTGCATATATGGCAGAGAATGGCCTTGTTGACATCAGTAGGAGGAGAGGCCCTTGGGCCTGAGTATGTTTGATGCCCCAGTGTAGGAGAATGCCAGGGCTAGAATATGAGAGTAGGTGGGTGAGTGGTTGGTGGAGTACCCTCGTAGAGGCAGGGGAAGGGGAGCAGGCATAGGGGATTTTCGAAGTGGAGACCTGGAATGGGGAAAATATTTCAAATGTAAATAAAAGAAATATCATATATATACATATACATACTATGTATATATGAATATATATACATATATTTAAATATATACATATATACATATGTGTGTATATATGTATATATACACACATATAAGTATGTATATGTATATACATATATATGTATATGTATATATTTATATACATGCATATATGTACATATATATACATTCCCAACTGTAAAGAGTATTTTTAGTCCTCAATGCTCCAGTAATTTTCTTCCTAGATTAATGTTGGTATAATAGATATAATAGTATAGAAATATTAAAACTCCAATTTCTTTTCTTCTTTCATTTTTTTGTGTTTTTTTTTTAAAATATTAGGTTCTCATCATATTACTTAAACTGTTCTCAAATTCTTAGGCTCATCATACCTTATACTTTCAGCCTCCTAAATGGAAGAAAGTAGAAGCTAGAGGTTTACATTATGATGCCCAGCTAAAAATTTTATTTTCTTTCATATGAAGACCAAAGAATTAAGGGAGTTCATGAAAACTCATGACAGTATATATTCCAAGACCTCTCAATGACTATTCTTTTATTTTTCCCAAAGTATTCTTTCTTCCAATTCACACTGTGTATACTCTTTCCTACTTTTATCTGATGGAATACTGTAAACTTGGATTTATTCAAGTATACTGGTGGTCTCATTCTTTGTATCCCAATTATGAATTTATATATATGCATAAATATAACTTTGTAACAATGTGAATGACATTTTTGTGCTAGATTTTTTTTTTTTGCTGTTGTTGTTTTGAGACTGGGTTTCACTGTGCAACATGTGATTGTCCTGAAACTCTCTCTGTTAATAAGGCTAGTCTTGAGCTCAAAGAGATCCGCACACCTATGTGTCTGAGTGCTGGTACTAAAGGCATAGGCCACCACTGCCTGGTTTCCTTTTATTATTAATTTTTATAATTAATTATTTATTTATTTACATCCAAATTCTTGCCTCCTTTCCATTCTCAATCCCAGAATTCTTCACCCCATCTCTCCTACCCTTCCCCTCTGATAGAGTATCCCACTAAGCATCTCACTTTCCTGAGGCATCAAGTCTCCATAGGATTAGGCTCATCATCTCCAACTTAGGCCAGATATGACAGTTTTATTTTACATAAGTGTCAAGTGCCTCAAAGCAGCCCCTATATGCTCTTTGGTTGGTGGCTTAGTCTCTGGGAGCTCCCAGGTATCTGGGTTAGGTGATACTGCTGGTCTTCCTATGCATTTACCAGCCCCTTCAGCTCATTCAATCATCCCACTAACTCTTCCATAGGGGTCCCTCATCCCAGTCCAATAGTTGTCTGTATGTTTCTGCAGCTTCCTCAGTCAACTACTAGTAGAGGTTCTCAAAGACAGCCAGGATAGCAGCTCAGATTCTTACTAAAATTTTAACACTGGTCTTTCCTTTCTTTCAGTTTCTTTTTCATCTTTTTCCTTGGTTTCTTTTGTTTTTCAGTTTTTAATTTTTTCATATTTGTATTGATTACTTACGAAATTCATGTCATCAGTCACTTTCTAGTTTTGTTGAGTCTGACACCACACTAGTATACTGCCTCCCTGCCTCCCAAAAAGAAATAAAAGTCCAATTTGTGTTGCCTATATACTCATTGGAGCATGGCTAAATGCCATGTTTTTTATCCCATCAAATCTCTCTCAAGAAATTGATACACATTAACAATAAATTTAAATAGTTTCTTTTTGTGTGTGTGTGTGTGTTTAGCTTAACATATATATTATTGTAGCTATAGAATTATATTTTTATAATTTCAAAAAGTTAGAATTATGTTGTACAATGATACTACAACTTGATTTTTCTCTCTCATTGTCATTCACATTGCAAAATTCCCTTTTGGCTAATTAGTCCATATTTGGATGTATTATTTCCAAATATTTTAATATCTACATGTAGCACTGGTGAGAAAATACTATACTTTCTCAATCCACATCATAAGGTTTGTTTTAAATAAATCTATAGAGATAGTTCTGATATATATCTTTTTTAAAAATTGGATATTTTATTTATTTACATTTCAAATGTTATCCCCTTTCCCAGTTTCTGCTCCAGAAAGCCCCTATCTCATATTCCCTTCTTCTGCTTCTATCATAGTGCTCACCCAAACACATACCCACTTCTGCTACCCCACCCTGGCATAGAGCCTTCCCAAGACCAAGGGCCTCTCCTGCCATTGATATCTGACAAGACCATCCTCTGCTTCATATGTTGTAGGTGACATGGGTCCCTCCATGTGTATACTCTTTTGTTGGAGGTTTAGTCCCTGTGAACTTGGGGTGGGGGTGGGGGCTGGTTGGTTTATATTGTTCTTCCTATGGGGTTGCAAAACCCTTCAACTCCTTCAGTCCTTTCTCTAACTCTTCCATTGGGAACCTCATGCTCAGTCTAATGGTTGGCTGCAAGCATCTGCCCCTGTATTTGCCTGGGTCTGGCAGAGCTTCTCAGAAGACGGCTATATCATACTCCTGTCAGCAAGCACTTCTTGGCATCCTCAATAGTGTCTGGGTTTGTTTTCTGTATTTGGGATGTACTCCAGGTGGGGCAGTCTCTGGATGCCCTTCCTTTAGTCTCTGTTTCACACTTTGTCTCCATTATTTCCTCCCCGTGAGTATTTTGTACCCCTTTCTAAGAAGGATTGAAGTATCCACACTTTGGTCTTCCTTCTTCTTGAGTTTCTTGTGGTTTGTGGATTGTATCTTTGGTATTCCAAGCTTTTTTGCTAAGATCCACTCATCAGTGAGTGCATATCATGGGTGTTATTTGTTATTGGGTTACTTCACTCAGAATGTTATTTTCTAATTCCATCCATTTGCCTAAGAATTTCATGACTTCATTGTTTTTAATAGCTGAGTAGTATTCCATTGTGTAAATGTACCACATTTTCTGTATCCTTTCCTCTGTTGAGGGACATCTGGGTTGTTTCCAGTTTCTGGTTATTATAAGTAAGGCTGCTATGAACATAATGCAACATATTTCATTATTACATTTTGGAGCATCTTCTGAGTATATGCCCAGGGGTGGTATAGCTGGGTCCTCTGGTAGTACTATGTCCAATTTTCTGAGGAACCACCAGACTGACTTCCAGAGTGGTTGTACCAGCTTGCAATCCCACCAGAAATAAAGGAGTGTCGCTCTTTCTCCACACCCTGTCCAGTACCTGCTGCCACCTGAGTTTTTTTTCTTAGTCATTCTCACTGGTGTGAGGTGGAATCTCAGGGTTGTTTTGATTTGAATTTCCCTGATGACTAAGGATGGTGAACATTTCCTTACGTGCTTTTCTGCCATTCAAGTTTCCTCAGTTAAGAATTTTTTGTTTAGCTCTGTAACCAATTTTAATAGGGTTATCTGGTTCTCTGGAGTCTAACTTCTTTTGTTCTTTATATATATTAGATATTAGCTCACTATAGGATGTAGGATTGGATAAGTTTTCTCCCAATCTGTTTGTTGCTGTTTTGTCCTATTGACAGTGTCACTTGCCTTAGAGAAGCCTTGCAATTTTATGAGGTCCCATTTGTCAATTGTTTATCTAAGAGCATAAGCCATTGGTATTCTGTTCAGGAACTTATTCCCTGTGCCCATGTTTTCAAGGCGTTTCCCACTTTCTCTTCTTTTAGATTCAGTGTATCTGGCAAGGATGTGATTTTATGTTTCCTTATTAGTTTTAAATTTGACATTTTAATGAAGCAAGCTAAGTGGTTTTCAATAAAACTCAGTACTGACATGCTATTTTTTGCAGGTATACAGGCTATGAAAAGTCTAATTGTGAACAAATTTGTCCCCTATCTATGCTGCAGTTTGATATCTAAGATTGATCTACCATCATTGACTTGAAAATTCATTGGTTATACTCATGTTCCAATTTGGGAAATGTCAAATAAAGATTAAAGTTTCAAGTCAAGAGAATGTAAAGAATATTTGGGAGTAATCTAGTGTTGATAAGTGATTATTTGACTCTAGCATTTTGATTCTTTCAATTTATGTGCATGTGCCAAAGTAGAAATTGATGTCTTCTGTGTATCCTTTCCTTTAACTTAAAACAAATATAAAACCATTGAACTACTGAATTATCTATCATGAAGAAGAGGAAGACAAGTCATGGACAAATAAGAGGTAACTTCATATCATTTTCAAAGTTGTCATGAAGTTGTTATATTTAGACAATACCTATTTTGTTTATTATTGTTGTTGCTGCTGCTCTTGTTATTTTTATTGAGACAAGTTTTCATTATCTACTCTTAGCTAAACTGAAACTTGTCATGTAAATTATGGTAGATTTGAACTCACAGAAATACAAGTGCTTCTGTTTCCCATGTCCCTTATTTATTTAAAATCATCTACATGAATTTATACAGGGATATGCAAATAACTATGAGTTTGGAAATTTCAACTGAAGCCTGGTAAGCTCATCAGTGTGTACACAACTGAATGCAATGAGCACACCCATACACCAGAGTCCATCAATAGCCAGTATTTTCATGTATTTCATGTACAGTGTAGACTGTGTATTATTCTCTAGTCCGTGAGTAACTATTGACATGCTTAGTCTTGTTTAGTCCCAGTACAGAAAACCACAGTTGCTGTGAGTTTAAGATTACAGTCGTTGTGTCATGACCAGAATAATAGAATTTGACAGTCTTCCACATATTTTTGGTTCTTTTTTCCTAGCTTGTTTTTTGCAATGTTCACAGAACTCTAGAGGTTGTTGTATATGTGCAGTGTACAAGGCAGAACACTTAATCATCTTTTATTCTTAGCCACTTGGTAAGCCACAACTCTCTTTACTTTTCATTGCCACCATGCTATTCACTTGGAAAAAGTAAGAGAGCTGACCATGGTGGCAAGGGGCAAAGAGAATTATAGGCTGACTAACACATCCACAACCCAGGTTCACATCCAGGGCCTGAAGTTGACACACAATGATATCTATACTGCATATGATCATCACTTCAGGAGGGAGTGCATAAAGTTCTGAAAATTAGATATTCTACATGACTGTTTAACAAGAGAGGAGTTGACAGATTGCCTTTCATATTTCTAAGGCTCTAAGGGATTACATTAGCTTCCTATTAGCATAATAAAATATTAACATAGATATTGTTTCAAATTCATACATCCTAGTAAAGCCCCATTGAGAACTAATTCTGGGTAATGTATGCCCATTACTGATGACAATGCTATAGTGCATGTGGAAACAAACAGATTTCATGCTAATGTCCTCAAATATAGAAATCTAGTTAATGCCAATTTTACATCTTCTATAACAGTTCTCTTAAGATAACTCAAGAAGTATAAGACGAACTGCTTTCAGAGAGCACCCTACTCCCAGCAAGCTAGAGGATATTTACTAGACTCTACGCTTTTTTTTAATCTTTTTTTTTTACAATCCAGATTTTTATCTCTCTCCCAGTCCACCCTCTGACTGTTCCATATCCCATACCTCCTCCCCCTTCCCCCATCTCCTCTATGTTTTAAAATTCCACAATGCTTCCCAATACCACCAACTTGGGAACCAGGCTTGCAATCATATTAACCATTGTGAGAGCAAAGTTACACTATATTTAACCTATACCAAGAAGAAATTCTTCTCTTTATTTTACTAGTTTCTATACATAGTTTTTCTACATTGTCTAGCTGAACCCTTTCCGACAATTGTATCTCTCTTGGTTCTACTTCACTCATAATATATTTTCTGACTTTACATCATCTTCCTTCCTCTTGCAATTAAAAATTCCCTTGTGATTACATTGAGCCCAGCCACAAAATAGATTTTAATCTCCTCAATTCAGTTTCTTTTAACCTAAGAAAACTTGAACAGATCATTTTGTCACGTAAGACAATACGTTGGAAGTTTCCTGTTGTTAGAATGTGAATGTGAATTTTGTGGCTAATATTTTGCCTATAAAAATCTGTAAAAAAAATACCATTCCTTTAAATTTACCATTTTTCCTTTCTTCATTTCTCACTTCCTTCTAGAAAGCAAAATGTATCATGAGAATAAAAGATTGCTTATATATCAGGTTTTACTGTGTTATTTTGAGTATTCATTAAAGCTTCAGAGATTTAGTAGTATAATTTGTAAAACTGAAATATTAGCTATATCTATAAGTTCAATTAATGAGATCATAAAAATAAAAATAACTATAAACTAATATAACCACAACAATTATAATAATAACATATTATGTACTAAAAATTTATAAGCACTATTTTTACTATAGTGTATAATAATGATCTACCTATAGTTATATTAAATGATTTTATTAATTCAAGGATGATTCATTTAAATATAAAATATAACAAAGGACAGTAGTGAATTAATTAAATGTTATTATCAATTTTTGCTCAAATATAGAATTCAGTAATGAGTTTTCTCATCTTATTTTCAGTATTTTGATATCAAAATGTAATGTAGTCAAATATTCCTAGCCGGGCGGTGGTGGCGCATGCCTTTAATCCCAGCACTTGGGAGGCAGAGGCAGGTGGATTTCT
>NC_045030.1:82490162-82508361 GCF_008632895.1 Mastomys coucha | reverse complement strand
AAAAAAAAAAAAAAAATATTCCTGTGGTTAAATAATCACAAATTGTATGCTAATATTTGTAAGTAACTGCCAGTCTTCTGAGGATGCTTTTATATGAGCTCAGTTTGCTTTTAGTTCAGATTTATCCTCTTATAATTATACATATTAATGAGGATGCTGTTTGATAGCAGTGACTTGTCCAGAGATTTGTTTCTAAGGACAGACACAGGCACAGCATAATATTCATACTAATAAATCCTTGAAGACATTCTCAGATACTAACATAATTCCAATGAAGGAATTCTGAATTCTTCAGAATATGTGTCTTCTCTGGGCCCAAGGCAGTTTGTTAATGGGAAATAAATGGAGTCTCTCTATGCCTACTACATCCATATCTAATCTATATCTATATACCTATCCTCCTGTGAATAAATAAATACTGTACACTTTTCTTATTGGTTTTCTTTTAAATTCTCAGTTCTGGTTAATTTTGATGTGTGATGCTTTTATTTGCAAGTTACTCTTTCTTTTTAAAAATTTATTTATTTATTTATTTATTTATTTATTTATTTGGATTTCAAGACAGGGTTTCTCTGTGTAGCCCTGGCTGTCCTGGAGCTCACTCTGTAGATACCTAGAGTTGTATCAAGCTAGCGTGAAGTATATTGATGAGTTCACTATTTGACTCTAATAATTAGTATATGATAGAGTTAAAAACATAATGAAGAACAATTATTATTATAAAATATTGAATACTATCAATATTTTAAAAGAGTTTTTCATGCATAATTCTTTATCTCCTCTAAACAATACCTCTTTAATTTATACTATACACTAAGTGGAAAACAATTAGAGAAGATGTATGAGAAAATTGTAAAGAGGTGGTTACAGAAAAATATAACAAATAAACAGAGCTAAAAACAAAACAAAACATAACAACAAAAAAAATTAAAGAGATATGTGTCTGTGTATTCATGGTAAGGTATGCACTCCAGAGGGAAAGATTCCTGAAGCATGCATCATAAAATGTGGAAAAAAGATTGGGTAAAGAATTTTTCTAGCTATGTGGTATAGGAACTGCAAGCTACCTGATTTTGCAAGAAAACAAAATAGCACTGATTAGGATATTAGAAGAACATGGGTATTTATATAAGACTGTATGTTATAAAAAAATACTTTGTATAATTTATCTTCACTGAATGCCACCTTTCTACACTTTTTTCTGTTCTCAGTGGACGATGAAAGGCAAAACTATGTAGACTGTACCATAACGTGTCCCATGTCTAGTGGTATCCATTACGTCTAGCCAACTAGAAATATATACTGACAGAAAATTAGAACAAAACCTAAAAATTAACATACACACACAGAGAGAGAGACAAAGAGAGATAGAGAGAGACAGAGACAGTGACAGAGAGAAAGAGAGGGGGGAAACTCTTTGCTTTTGTCATAATTTCCTCACAGCTCACTTTATGTATGCTTCTAAGGTATATATGTTTCTAACAGTACTCTAATTAAATTCTTTACATTGTTCTTTTCTGTCTTTCCTATTCAGAATTATACATGAAAGTTCTTCTAATTCTTATTGATGTAGGAGGAAGTGAGGAGGTCAACTCTGTGTAAACATGTAGCCACAAAGGTAACCCTTGCAAGAGGACCTAAATGAAGACTGCCTCAGGGCCTAAGGATAGCTGATGCAGACAATGCCAGCTTTCAGTATAGTGTTTATATTGGATTCCTTAGGGTGTGAACAAGTGGGTCTCTGATTTCTGTGCCTTATCTTAGGTTCTTTTCCTTTTATAGTTTTGTCTTATCCAACTTCAGTGTAATAGTTTTTGATTCATCTCTTTATATTTAATTTGTCTCTTAGAAGCTTGATATTTTCTAAAAGTGAAAGAAAAAGAGGGGATTCAGATGGGAGGAAAAGTGGGGAGGAACTGAGAGGAGTAAAAGGAAAGGAAAGAGTGATTAGAATTTAGTATGTGAGTAAAGACTATTTTCAATAAATGGGAAAAAGAAAATATATATCCAATTTTTAAAAAGAATGGCCTCTAAATCTACTCTTTTCATTATACTTCTCAGTTAAATATATACAACATGTAATCTCTTCTACTCTGTCAAAACACTTAGCACATCAAGTATGAAATCACCGAGGGAATAGGAGATTTTTCAGTAGAGAAATTGAATGACATAGCATGATTTTTAAAGTTGAGATTGTTACTTGTAGGCCTATGTATCTTTGCTGTTGTCTGGAACTCTGCTGCTGAGGGCTGAAGTTGCTGCTCTCTGCTACTGGAGCCTGGAGCTGCACAGCACATTAGATAAAAGGAGGCAATGCATAAGTGAGATATTTTATTATAGGAAAGAGAAAATATGCCAGTCATGTAGAGAGAAAGAAAGGAGAGGAAGGAGAGGAGAAGAGGAGAGAGAGAAAGGAGAGGAAGAGAGAGAACAAAGAACAAGAGAGGAAGAAAGGAAGCAAGAGAGGAAAAAGAGGAAGAGGGAGAAGAAGAAGGCAAGAGAGAGGAGGGGGCAAACCGCCCCTTACATTATGTGAGGCTTAGCTATCTGTCTGTATGGTGAGGCATACCTGGCTGTGGTCAGATGACTAGGGGTAGGGTCCAGCTAGAATGCTGGGAGCTTGGGGCATTGTTTACCTGATAGAGCACACATCTCCTCTGGGGACAGCTGTGAGACGTTGGGACTGAAACAGTAGCCAAGGAGTCAGGAGTTCTGGCCAAACACCTTCTGTCCCTTGCAGGCAAAGATACTGCCAACTGGGTCACGGGGATTCAGACCTATTACTCAACTCGGCCTAGTTTGCCTGAACAGTCCACTGCCTTACAGTTACTCTTTGTTAAAGTTTTTTTTTTTCATGATTTATTTTCACTGGGCTGGTACTATTTACTTTTGATGACATTGCAATCACTTTCATAAAGTATTTTCCACACTTCATGACCAATTCAGTATTATTGCCACTTCAATAACAGACAATGCTTTTTGCCAACAAGGCATTGTTCTCTACTTTGAACTTTTCCAAATTTTTGAACTTTTGGTGACAATGGCCAATTTTGTTTTTCCTAATCTGATTATTATAGTTTGTTTTTACTTAAAAAGCATAGCATGTACTTTATGCTGTTCATAAAGAGTTAAACTGTAGAAATTATTTACTCCAATATTTGTTTTTATTCTTTGCAAATATCATCTTCTTTCCTTAGGTACAGGATAGCCTCCAATGGATAGTAGCTACCAAAATGCTGAAGAGAAAGAAAAGAAGATTTATATGCTACTTTGAACACTTACTTGATAGAAGTAAGCATTTAAAACTGGAGGAAGTTTAACTACAATGAATTCAGTTAAAGGTTCTAAAATATGCCAATATGTACCAATGTCAAATATAACCAGAATTTTCATATTAAAGTCATATTAGTGGTATCATTATTCCAAAATTTTGACAGGTCTACATATTGTATGTGTTTATGCTTGCTCATTTTTTTTATCATTTTCAATTCTCAGAGAAGTGATGTTGAAAAGAACTATTTCCTAGAACACGAAAACTTGATTTTTATCAGCCTCTACATTGGCAGGCTGAAATTTATTCTAAAGCTTTATTGTTTTAAAAGTGATCAAATTCTCTGAAAGACTCAACAAGCAACTTAAAGAGTCAGATGCAGATACTTGCACCCAACCAATGGACAGAAGCAGCTGACCCCTGTTGTTGAATTAGGGAAGGCTGAAAGAAGCTGAGTTGATCCTGTAGGAGAACCAGCAGTCTCAATTAATCTGGACCCCAAAGATCTCTCAAACACTGGACCACCAAACAGACAGCATACACCAGCTGAAATGAGGCCCCCAACACACATACAGTAGAGGATTTCCAGGTCTGTGTTCATTCAGATATGATGTATCTAACCCTTAAGAGACTGGAGGCCCCAGGGAGTTTAGATGTCAGGAGGGGTGTAGGATAGGGGCATAGGAGGAGGTGTGGAATGTGGAGCAGTCAGAGGGTGGATTGGGGGCATGAAATGGAATATGGAGTGTAAAAAATAAATTAATTTTTAAAAAAGGAAAAAATAAAAAAAATAAAAGTGGCCTTTAATCCTAGCACTTGGGAGGCAGAGGCAGGCAGATTTCTGAGTTCGAGGCCAGCCTGGTCTACAGAGTGAGTTCCAGGACAGCCAAGGCTACACAGAGAAACCCTGTCTCAAAAAACCAAAAAAATAAAAAAAAAATAAATAGAAAATAAAGTAAAATAAAAGTGATCAAATTCAAAACAATGTGCGGACTCTTATAAACACCAAGGAACTATAAGTAAATAATAATGATTCCAATCTGGAGGTGATAAAATAAACATTTTAAAATGTTTGAGTAAACATTAAAACATCAAAAAAGAGATGTATGTTAACATTTAAAAGAAGAACATACTGCTCAAATCATAATGATAGCCAGAATTCTTCAGCCACTACTGAACCACAGACCAAGTGTCAATATCGCAGAATAACATAATGAATCAGTACTTTGTGTGTTAATGTTAGCATATAGGGGAAGGATTTATCTTTTTACAGATAGCACATGAATATTTCTAGTCAATCAGTTCTTTATGGGTCTTCTCCTAGGATCTAAGACTCTCTGAGAAGACAAATATTTCTCAAGTAAAAAGTCAGTTTCTAGTGGGGTTAAAGCTTCTCTAGAAAGTGCCTATCAAAAAAAGCATGTGAACCAGAGTGCAGACCTCCAGCTTGTGTGTAAGTGTTAAATATGTTAGCATATATTTACAACTCTAGAGCATGACAGAGGATGCAGCATCAGTAAGATCTTAAGAAATCTCTGCTCAGTCCAGCAATTAGCAACATGCTTAGTGAGTAATCTTGTCATCAAAATAAGTTGGAAACAAGACAAAGACAATTAAAGTTGACTTCTGGTCTCCTTGTACCCATGTGTGCTCATAGACGTGCACACGTACACAAAACCTCCTGAGCATATCCCCTGTATATACACATATACCCAGATAGAGGGATAGAAAGAAAAAGAGATCCAGATCTTCTAACCCCTTGAACAATTAAGGACCATGCTATAATACTAATCTAAAAATGATTTTGTATGAATTAAATGTTTATACAAAAGATAATCTGGTTCTTATTATTTAAATACATTGCAGTTGCTCACACACACACAGACACACATACACACACTGAGAGAGAGAGAGAGACAGAGAGAGAGAGAGAGAGAGAGAGAGAGAGAGAGAGAGAGAGAGAAAAGGATTGGCTATAAATATATCTTCCTCTTCAAATATGAAACTTAAAATCAGCAATAATCAGGCTTTGTTATCTTATTTTCCCAGAATGAATGCACAAGACTAATTCAGAGTCTCCTGGCTCTGATTGTTCTAGACAAGCCAAGTACTCTGCACATATTCAGCTCTGTGTGTCTGGAATAGAAGGCTTGCTGGCTCAATATAAATAAAACCTTTTCTTTTTTTTTTTTCTTTAATGAAAGAGAGGTCACATACTCTGTCATGCCACCTGGCACTATTCAAAAAACCAGCTTGAGCTGACTATGTTCAAATGGATAGTTCAAGTGTGAAATCATCAGAACTAAAGAAGAGAGAAAAAATAATCACATCATAAAAGAGACACTCCAAGTGACCTTCGTAGAGGTTGTTAGAGTTGATTACATGTGGTTTAAAAGGCCAAATGGTGTCTAGTTTTCTTTACATTTATTTGTATTAAGCCAAAACAGAGCAGAGCTAGGTGGGCCTTTTGTAGATGCATTGGAGTATCCATGAAAGAAAGGAGGAAAGAAAGAATGAAAGGAAGGAAGGAAGGAAGGAAGGAAGAAATAAAGAAAGAAAGAAAGAAAGAAAGAAAGAAAGAAAGAAAGAAAGAAAGAAAGAAAGAGAGAAAGAAAGAAAGAAAGAAAAGAAAGAAAGAAAGGAAAGACAGTATCCTGGGAGTGTGAAAACACTTCATGCTCTATTGATAAGCATCTTGTTCTCAAATTTAGGTTTTATTTGTGGGGAAGAGGCGGCAAAAAGTAAATAAGAATTGTAAATAACTGAAACTTTAAAAAAAATCCCATTCCAAATGCTGTAGAATTACTAAAAAATCAAAAAGAAATAAGTGTAATCCCTCATGTGTCCTTTGAAGCTCATTAAATTGTATGGGGACTGTTTATTTCTGCTGCTAAATAAAGTTATGTATTGTATTTAACTATGATGACATACAGATAGCATTTATATTTAGTTAATTTCTGATGTTGGAGATTAACAATTTGGGTAAGAATCTTAATGGCTAGAACAACTGAGATATTTTGAGCCAGAATGGATAAAACCTGCTCAGAGAATGAAGATCAACACAAGCAGATGTGTTCACAAAAATCCCAATGCCAGATTAGACTAGTGATTCTTTTATGATTCATTGTAGTTAATTTTTAGTAAGAGTTGGAGGGATGTACTACTGTTAATTATCAGCAACCACTTTAGCAAACAGTCTTTCTTCTCCAAATGATAATTATCTTTGGTAATTCTATTTTTGTGAACTGAATCGTGTATTTTACATTACAATAGACAGACAGACAGACCAAAGATAGATAATACATAGATTAACTGATATATGATCTTCTCTCTAGAAAAATACAAAATTAAAATGTGAATTTAGAGAGTTTATTAAGACAGTATATTTGTAAGCATGTAACAGCCTTGCTGAACCAGAAAAGATTAGAAGTTCAAAATATTGGCCAGGATAGTCTGATGTTGTTGATAAAACAGAACTATATAGGTATTTGAAGATAGACATCCTTGTTTCACTGGTTGCTTGGTCCCTAGAAATAAATTTAGTACAAAAAATAGGTGCAAAGTGTATTTATTTAAATTGATGATATAAAAGATTCTTTCAGTGCATAAAAAAGAGAAAATGAGAACAAAGAAAAGTTATAAAATAAAATTTAAAGAAATGAATTAGAAAATAACTTACCTTATGTGTGACTGCAAATTCAAAATTACAGCTGTGCAGTAGTCACCTTCACCTCTCAGAGCAGAAGAAAGATATGGACTTAAATCTATACCTTTTGTGTTCAGAATGAATGCTATCATTATCATGATTTTTCTCTCTGTTGTGAGACATAAACTATTTCTAATACACTCAAGAACTATCCAATTTACACAACATCTGGGAAATGAAGATCAAGGATACTTTATTGGATCAGCTGACTTCTCAGAGAGGCACTTCATAGCCCTCCAGCTGATGCACTATGGAGATCAAACTTGCAACTCTATGTCAGGGAAAATACATCATAACAGATAAATGTAAGAAAAGAACAATTCCCCCAAAATTATCTCCTGTAATGAGTCTTTTTATTAAGAAAACACAAGAACTAGTCAGTAAATTGTTGAACACCATCTCCTCAATATTTCGAAAGCCTTCACTCCTAGTGTAGCCACACCAGAGCACAATGATGAAAAGTTTTATAATTGTCTCAGAGAAATAGAACTGATGAATTAGACCTTCATAACAATAAAATTCTCAAATAACTGTATGATAAAATGTTTATAAAGACAAAATAAAGGGGAAACAAGCCCATCAGGCACATATATCTTGGAGAAAGTTAAGCCATATTCCAACTTCAAACTTTAGAAATCTGACAAATAAAATCCTGTTTTCAAAATGACCATGGCACCTTTGCCACATTATTGATTTGTTGAGTTTATCATGTAGTAATGGCATTATCTGTGAACCAGATTACATTATTTATTCTACTTGTACTAATAAATAAAAGATCACATAGAGTTTAAGTGTCCTTATCAAGAGCACCCAGTAAGTGGCAGACATAAGAATGAAACACAAGTCATTGAGATCCTAAAAGTTGAATGTCTTGTCATATTTAACTCAATGTGGCAGTTATCCAGTATTAAATGAATTATCCTATAATAAGGTATTTTCTAAGGAATTCCCAATTCCATGAAGTGACTGATTGAATTTTTTAATACCTCATATCTCATCCTATCTACCCTTCTGATTCCTTTTAGCAACAAATATTAGGAGCTATAGAGTTTCACTCCAATTCTTCCTTTTGATGACATATATTAAATAGTGTTATCAAGCTGATTCTAATGTCCTGGCCCTTAATAAATGTAAAATTCTTATAATTTGACACATAACAAGGATTCAATACATACTTTATATTTATAATTTTGATGTTATTATCATTATATACAGTCATTCTAATATGGGATCACCTACAAAAATCTCTAATACAGAACATGAAGCATTTTAATCATTTAATATATGTAAAACAACCAGTATGTGAGTCACTCTTATGAAAGATTTTTTTTCAGTTTTCAGATATAATAGTTCATGACATAATATATCAGTCAGATTTTGTAGTTCATATTAATAGAAAACTTTTTGTTATGTATATTTCTTTCATTAGAGAATATATGACCTCAGACTTTGCAATGTATACCATTCTATTCTATTACACATCAGTACAAGAAGAAAAAAAAGGCATCTGCTATAATCCCATGATAAATGTGTCTTTCCATTGAGCCAGTCATTTGTTCTCAAAGACAGTGGTACACAGTCTCCATACATCTCCACCAGTTAAGTCAGGAGTAGAGCTTCAGCAATGAATGTTTGTCCAGGTGCAAATTCTTTGGATTGTCTTTAGGCTTCACAGCTGCATCATTTAAAGGAATGCTTTCTCATGGAAAGCAATGGTGTGAACCTATATGCTGAAGATCAAATGCATTTCACTGAGAATTTTTGTCATTTTATCATGATATTCTGTAGATTTTATCTCTGTCAATATGAGATCAACAGACTAAGCTAATTGAAACTAAATTTGATCAACTAATACTCAGACCCACAGACACACACACACATGAATGCTGGCACAGGAAAAATGTACTGTGAAATTTGAAGTATGCTAAGTTCATGTACACAAAAATTCATGTACATTCATGTGGACTTAGTCTGCGAAAATAATAAAACAAAAACACTGGTTGTTGAGTATTTGGTTTGGTGTTCTTTCTTTCCTTCTTCCTGTCTTATCTTTGTTTCTTTCTTCCTATCTTATCTTATCTTTCTTTCTTTCTTTCTTTCTTTCTTTCTTTCTTTCTTTCTTTCTTCCTTCTATCTTTCTTTTTTAACACCCATGATTCCTGTGCCTGACAAAGAAGGCCAAGTGCTGATCCTCTGATCTCTTGCATAACTTCAGGGAAAATGCTCAGCATGTAATTACATTATAACTGGTTTTCATGCAAATGCTTCACTGAAATTCCCCACATTTTTTTTTGGTGGGAAAAGAGTTCTATCATGCTTCACATTCTGAAAATAAAATCTATCCTCTTTCTTTTACACTTCTTTCGGTATAAAATCTAAATATATTTATTATAGTTTCCATGCTAATACCATGAACACAGAAAAATGTATCTACATAAGGACATTTTATTTTAATATAGTAAACAGAATATCATTAATTTGGCTGCATATATATTTATACAGTTATATATACACAATTCTTTAAACATGGGCTAAATTGTGTGTGTGTGTGTGTGTGTGTGTGTATAGTATATGTGTGTGTACATATATAGGTGGAGGTGTGCATGTAGAAGCCAGAAGCCACTCTCAGTTGTCTCTATTATCTCCTACCTCAATTTTTAAAATTTATTTTGTCATTTCTAAATGGAATATCTATTACATACCTACTATTTTCATGGCTCAAACATCATAGCAGAAGAAGGGGTAGAAATATTATAAGAGTTAGAGGTTATACATAACCATAAACTGCTACATTTCTTGCTTACATCAGGGTAACTGCACATATGACTTATAGTAGTTGTTATACCATATGCAAAACTTTCACAAACTCAGAAGAAAATTTTGAAGTTCCTTCTTTCCTTCCATCCTGGCTTCTAGGGACTTATTTAAGGATTTCAGGTTGCTAGGCTTTCATGGCAATTGATTATAACTTCTGAACAATTTCATGGGCCCATCTACTCCATTTTTGAAACAGGAGATGGGAGCTCACAGATATGATAGACTTGGCTGGCCAGGGAGCCCTGGAAATTTCCCTGTATTTATCTCCAAATCTCAGCTTTGGTAATGAAAATGTAAGCTATCTTAACAAGGTTTTATGTGAGTACTGGGGCTCTGAACACACGTATTTTTCATTAGGCAGCAGGCAATTTATTGACTGAGATGTTCATCCTTTATTTTTCTTGATTATATAAATTTATGCAATGCTCAACTCATTCTAATTCCAAATAAAACAACTTTTTAACTACCACCATCAATATTTTTCTGATGACAGATGTTCTCATTCACACTGTCAGATGTAAGTATGTAATTGCCAAACAAAAGTGGGTTAAATAAATTAATACATAGAATTTGGTGGCTGTGGATATACTTCCTTATTCTTGGAATTTCTTTGGTATGATAGTAATCATTTTTGCATTTAATAAGCATTTTAAACTTACTTAGTCTTTCAAACATCAAATTACATGGGGTGTGGTTCTCCAGAATTTGCTTCATGAACCCTCTTCTCCATTTCTGTTGATAAACTCCAAAGTTATTTGACACATGGCTATGTTAATGCACAGATACATGATAAACAGTACACCTATGCCTCCAAGTAAGTTCAGACAAGTTCTTGGTTGAAAAGAATAAATTGGTGGCACTACATTTTCTAATAAAGCATAGAAGGACTGTTTTGAAGAGATGGTTTTGTTAAACCCTTTCTAGAAACAAGTATAGTACGTTATGCAGTGTTGCATAGGGGATGGACTAGAATTATTTAATAAGAAGAGGATGTGGGCAGAAATGTAAGCAAGAATGTTTGGTGTTGATTGTGGAGAATGAACATGTGAGAAAACATAAGCATGTATGAATTGGGATTGAACAGCTTAAATAAGGTCAGAAGGTCATGATGTATAACAACTGCTCTGAGATGCCTGACACCAGAGTGTTAAGTTAGGTTGTGGCTTAGAACAATGTAACTTTGATAAAGAATATGGTTGGATTTCAGGCTCTTTATAAATCAGTTTGAAAATGAAAGCTGTTCTATCTTTGTATTTGGTTCTTATCTCTTAGAAATAGTTACACCTGAGAGTTGCAGCTAGACAATGTGTGGAATCATGAGATCACAGAAAATAAAATCTATTATTATTGCAAGTGTGTATTCCTGATGAAAGAATCACTTTACCTGTATGGCAGGTTGTGGGATCTTCTAGTGAGAAACTGTCTTATCTGTCACATATTCATCCAGAATATAAAATTTCAACCTGGAACAATGTACTTATAAAACATCAGTGCATTCTATGGCCTAGTTTTACTACTACTCAATCTATAATATAAGTAGAAAATAAAAGATCAGTGTCAAACTATACTTGTTTATCTCATAGGAAAATTAATCTGTAATATTTCAAGAGTACTTCTGATTTACTAGTCCTTATATATGTTTACTGGTAATCAAATGGCATGCTTTTCCTTTCTTTTTATTATTATTCTTTAATATTTTTACACTCCAGTTGTTATCCCCTTCCCTGTCAGCACTCTGATTGTTCTGCATCTTAAACCTCCTCTCCCATCTCCAAGAGGATGTCCCCACACCCACACCCAATCCACAACCCCCGACTCCAACCCCACCAGACTTTCCCACTCATTGGGTCCTCAAGTCTCTTGAGTGTTAGGTGCTTCTTCTCTCACTGAGGCCAGACCAAGCAGTTCTCTGCTGTATATTTGTTGGAGGCCACATATTAACTGGTGTATGCTGCCTGGTTGATGGTTCAGTTTCTGAAATCTCAAGACTCCAAGTTAGTTGAGACTGCTGGTCTTCCTATTGGGTCACCCTCCTCCTCATCTTCTTCCAGCTTTTCCCTAATTCAAGCACAGGGATCCCCAGCTTCTGTCTATTGGTTGGGTGTAAGTATCTGCATCTGAATTTCAGCTACTTCTTGGGCCTCTTGAAGGGCAGCCATGATAGGCTTCTGCCTGCAAGCAAAATAGCATCAGTAATAGAGTCAAGGTTTAATGTATTCCCATTGGATGGGTCCTAAGATGAGCCTGTCACTGGACCAACTTTCCCTCAGTTTCTTCTCCATTTTTGTCCATGCATTTCTTTCAGACAGGAAAAGTTCTGAGTCAGAGTTTTTGACTTTGGGATGGCAACCCCATCCACCAACTTGATTCCCTGTCTTTCTACTGGAGGTGAACAAGTTCCCTCTCCCCACTGTAAGACCTTTCATCTAAGTTCCCTCTCTTTGAGTCCTGAGAGTCTCTCACCTCCCAGGTCTCTCATACATTCTAGAGACCCTCTACTACCTTTTAAAGTTGCCTATTCTCATTCTTTCTGCTGGCCCTCAGGGCTTCAGTCCTGTCCCCCCAATACCTGATCATGTTCCCCTATTCCTCTCCCAATCCCCTCTCCTACCCAGATCCCTCCCTCTGTCCCCCATGATTGCTTTCTTTTCCCTCCCAAGTGGGATTGAGGCATCCTTACTTGGGCCCTTTTGCTGGTTAACCTTGATTTTTGAGGATTGTATCCTGGGTGCTCAGTAATTTTTGGCTAATATCAACTTATTAGTAAGTGCATTCCATGCAAGTCCCTTGGGGTCTGTGTTACCTCACTCAGTATATTTTCTACCTCCACCCATTTGCCTGCAAAAGTCATAATGTCCTTACTTTTAATAGATAAGTAGTATTTCATTGGGTAAATGTATTACAATGAAATACAGAAAATACAATTTTCTGTATCCTGTAGGATAATTTTTTCCCAGTCCAATCACTTTAAATATTAATACAACAAGAAGGAAGCCTGTGATTGGACAGGGAAAAGAAAGGTAGAGAGAAGGGTTTCAGATACAGGGACAGAGGAGAAGGAAGGAAAATGGAGAAGGAACAGGATGATCCACATTCTTCATGGCTTTCAATAGCCACAGGTAGTTATTATCTTACAAGGGATGGATAATTATGGGACAATCTGTCTTATCTAGGTGGACAATTTATATCATTATCAATTGGATCTGAAATTATTGTTTGAACATCCTCTGAATTGAGAATTTATTAATATATAAATGTGACTAATTATAGGCTTCTTAGGTTTTTATTTACTGGGATAAGGGGAAATTGTGGTCACCGACCATAGGGGTGGATGGCTGAGAAGGTACAGGCGGCTCTGAGGCAGGAGAACCTGAAAAGGAAAGACTATATACTGGGGCTAGCCAAGAGGCTGTGAGACTGCCAGGCAGAGTAGCTGGATATAGCACAGGAACTTGATGTTCTTTTTATTATTTCCAGCAACAAGATCCATTTTTCCTTTGTGGGACATCTGGGTTGTTTCCAGCTTCTGGCTATCATAAATAAGGCCAACATAAACATAGTGAAATACATGTTCCTATGACATGGTGGAGTATCATGCCCAAGAGTGGTACAACTGGGTCTTCAGGTGCATCAATTTCCAGTTTTCTGAGGAACCTCCAGATTGAGTTCAAGAGTAGTTTTACCAGTTTGCAATCCTACCAGCAATGGAGGAGTGTTCCCCTTATTCCACATTCTCACGAACATGTGCTGTCACCTGAGGGTTTAACTTAGCCATTCTGATTGGTGTGAGGTGGAATCTTAGGGTCATTTTGATTTGCATTTCCCTAATGAATAAGGACTTTGAACACTTTATTAAGTGCTTCTCAGCCATTCGAAATTTCTTTGTTGTAAATTATCTGTTTAGTTCTATACCCCATTTTTCTTATTGGGTTGTTTGGTGTTTTGGAGGTTAGCTTCTTGAGTTCTTTATATATTTTGGATATTAGCACTCTATTGGATATGGGGTTATTGAAGACATTTTTTTGCAAATCTGTAGGTTTCCCATTTGTCTTATTGACTATATCCTTTGCCTTACAGAAGCTTTCCAGTTTCATGAGGTCCCATTTATCTATTCTTGATCTTAGAGCCTGAGCCACTGGAGTTCTTTTTAGGAAATTTCACCAGTACCAATGAGTTCAAGGCTCTTTCCCGCTTTCTCTTCTGTTAGATTCAGTGTATCTGGTTTTATTTTGAGGGCCATGATCAACTTGGACTTGAGCTTTGAGCAAGGTGACACATATGAATCTATTTTCATTTTTCTACAGACCTCCAGTTAAAACATCACCATTTATTGAAGTTGCTTTTTTTTTTTCCATTATATATTTTTGGCTTCTTTGTCAAAGATCAAGTGCCCAAAAGTGTGGGGTTTTATTCCAGCATCTTCAGTTCTACTCCATTGATCAATCTGTCTGTCTGTGTACCAATACCATGCAGTTTTTATCACTATTACTTTGTAGTATGGCTTGATGTCAGGAATAGTGATTTCTCCCAGAAGTGCTTTTATAGTTAAAGACTGTTTTTGTTTTTCCATATGAATTTGAGAATTGCTCTTTCCATGTCTTTGAAGAATTGTGTTGGGATTTTGATGGGAATTGCATTGAATCTGTAGATTGCCTTTGGTAGGATTGTCATTGTTACTATGCTAATTCTAGCAATTCTTGTGCACAAATGGCACATTGGACTCAGTTTCTGAAATTGTTGAGAATTGCTAACCTCTTCCCTTGCCATGGCTCACTTCCCAAATCTCCGTTCTCTTTCCTAGCGTCTGTGTGCCTGTTTCGGCTCACTACCATGGTGCTTAGGAGATTAAATAGATATGTCAGTCAGTCTGACAGCAACCATTCATTAAGCACGCAGGAGGGTACATAGCCCACTGAGTGAATCACAGTGAATAAGAACTCAGCTAAATTACTGTTGCCAAAATGAGTGTAAGCAACAGGCTTCACTTTAAGGATGAACAAATTCAAATTGTTCTCATTTTAAAGGTTATTTTTAGAGTAATGAACTCAGAAAACTTTGTCAAGCATTATCTCTTAAGTTTTAGAAATTAGATTATCTCAAAGGAAATCCAAGTGCATTTAAGTTTATCTTATATGATTTTATCCAGTATGAGTTTATAAAAACTGACTCATGTTTGGTAAAATTTTTGTAATTTGTTAATAAAAAATTTTATTTTAAAGGGAAAATATTTAAGGAAAATTATTCCAACACTTAAATGTTAATAATGTTTTTATTTAATTGTCTATGTGTATGAATGTTTAGCCTACCTGTATGTCTATGCATAGTGTGTGTGTTTAGTATATGAGGAGGCCAGAAGAGAATGTTGAATCACCTTGTACTAGTTAAAGACAGATTTAAATTGCTACACTGTTGCAATCCTGGTCCTCTTAAGTGCTAAGCTACCCCTACATTAATAAATATTAAATATATTTCTTTATTTGCTTAGATTAAGAACTTCTTATTTCTTTCCAAGTTGTAAGTGAAGTACAAAGATTAGTGGGGGGGGTTATGTTTTATATTTACAGTTTTTATCCTTGTCCAATTAGAATAAAAAGTATATATCGTGCTATTCAAATGACTCCACACACAAAAGTCCACACACTTTAAATATCCATTAGTTTAACAGTTACTAAGAAGAACATTTTAAAAGAAGATTTATTTTGACTCAAAGGTTCAGATGTTTCAAGCCATTATTGGCTTACTACATTGCTTCTGACATTTATTGAGTCAGAACATCACAATAGAAGGGTGAGATAAATAACTTCTCAATTCAAAGAATTTAAAAGTAGAAAGAGGCAGAAAGAATGACCCAGAACAAGTTGTGAACTTCAGAAATGTAGTTCAAATAATCCATTTCCTCTAACTTAGCCAGTCTTTCCACAACCCTACCACCTCCAAAGAGTCTACTCAAATTTTGTATCTATCAATGAGTTAAACTGTTCACTTGATCACTGGATTCAAGGTATTATTGTGGTTGAAATCAAACAGTATCAAAATGAATTGTAGAGGAGTCCTATGCATCTTTCAGCTCAATTGTGTTGCATATCAAAGTAAGTCACCACAATTTGTGAATCTAATTAGAAACTGAGAAAGAGTATATGACATATTCAAATGTCTTGAAGCCAAATCAAAAGATTATTATGTGCAACTCCTTTCTTTCCTAACAACCCACTCTGTGTTGTGGGACTGAGCACTGACTCTCTAAATCAAGTAATATTTAAACGATTCTTCTGTTAATAATTAATAATCACAGATGCTATAGTGATATATTAATAAGTTGAGATGATAAATATATAAATGGACTAAATCTATGACTGGACATCTATGAGACTAAACATATATTTAGGTAAGATGTTAAATTCCAGAGACAGTAAAACCATCAGCAAAGTAGGAAATCAGTGCTTTTTACATGTCATAAGACATACAGATCAATTGGTTATGGGAACTCTCACAAGTTACTATCAATTTGGTCTAAAATAAGCCATATGGTTAGTTCTTTACTTACTGAATTGTTTTATTTTATTTTAGTTTTGTTTTGTTTTTTACAGTTGTTAATCTATTTTGTCAATACGGAGTGGGTATATTTTACAAATGCAGATGTTTCTCTCTTTTCACAAACCAGTATCCAGGGATTAAACTCTGGTCATCAAGTTTAGTGTTAGATGCCTTTATCTGCTAAGCCATTTATGCACTCACCTCCCTCAATTACTTTTACTTTTATAAAAACACAAAGGAAATGAGGTTATTCTACAAACATACAATAAGAATGTGCTCAGGTTAATTATAAAAATAATGGACTTAATTATCTTTATATAGTTGTAAAATCTGGTTTGTTCCCTGGTTATATGGTAGCATGTTGAGAAAAAATATCACTTTATCAACAGGAAGGGAAAAGAAAAATGAGAGAAAATATTATTCTTCCATTAAATCTCATAGTCCATCAGAGGTTTAAAATGCTACTGTCTGAAGTTTTATTATGGGATTTCTGATTTTATTATTTTTTTATTTTATTTTTGGTCATTCAGGTTCTTGTCTTCCTCTGCTTCTATCAGTCTGTCAAATGAATATTTATGAGTCTTTTATTTCCCTTGAGCATCACATTAGTTTATGCTTTTTGATTATTGTACTTTATAGTGAGAACATATTTGCTAAGTAATATGTTTAATGTCTGTCTTTACTACTAATGCAAAATATCACAATCTAAGCCTCCTTTTAAAGGTATAGAGTGCATTGTTTTAACCCAATATACTCCATGATCAAGTAATATGCTAACATATATTATTGTATGACTATTTCTGGGAGGATTTATTAATTGCCACAGGTAGGACCCCAACAGTAGACCAAAGAAAAGATTATACCAACAAAGTTTTAGTGGACCAGTGAATTGTTTTGCAGTTACCCAAAGGAATATGAATAAATGGGTGACTCAAAAATGACTCATTACCATAAATTCCACTCTAGCACAGGTGAAAACACACAAAAGTCACATCAATGCAATGCCTTTTCATGGTGTGGTGGTTTGAATGGGATGTTACCCACAGTTTTGAGCATTTGAATATATGTTTCACAGTTGGTGGTATTATTTGGTAAGGATTAGGAGGTGTGGCCTTCTTGAAGTATACTACCTGGTGTGGGTTTTGAAAGTAAAGCAGGTTTACAGACTCTATCTTTGTTCTCTCTGCTTCAAACTCATGGTTCTAAATGGCATCTCTAAGAATTGTACTCTTGTCATCATGCCTCACAGCTTGTTCTCATGCTTTTCTATGACAATAGACTCTTTTTGGTATGGAACCATAGCCAAATAAATCCTTCTTTTTATAAGCTGTCTAAGTTATTGCTCTTTATTATAGGAGTAGAGTTTGCAGCCCCTTAGGAAGAACAACAATATGAACTAACTAGTACCCTCAGAGCTCCCAGGGTCTCAACCACCAACCACGGACTGCACATGGTGGGTCTGATTGTTCTGGCAGCATGTGTATAGTAGAGGATTGCAAATTCAATCATCAATAGGAGGAGAGGACCTCGGCCCTGTGAAAGTTCTGTGCCCCAGTGTAGGGGAATGCCAAGGCCAATAAGTGGGAGAGGGTAGGGTGGCAGGCATGGAGAGGGGGGAGGCAACAGGGGTTTGTTCTTGTTGTTTTTGTTTGTTTGTTTGTTTGCTTTTTGGAGGGGAAACTGGTAAAGGAGAAATTTACATGTAAATAAAGAAAATATCAAAAATAAATAAATAAATAAAAGAAAGTAACATATATAAGACATACAAGCAGCTTGTACAGTCAGAATGTATTATCTCCACCGCAAATGCTAGTATTTCTACAAATCTCAGGGAAATGCCTTGTGACTCTTTTGAAGTTTAGGAATTAACA
>NC_045030.1:82486435-82490134 GCF_008632895.1 Mastomys coucha | reverse complement strand
CTTAGTCTTACGAGCTTCCTTCTCTTCTTCCTTCCTCCAGGGTAGGGAAAAGAAGGCTTCAGTAATTTGTAGAAAATTGACTTTTAGTTATATATTTTTTTCTGAATCTCTTTGATGTATATAGGTCATAGTAATAGTACCTGAAGATGTATGATATAAAGTAAAAAGGGAGAAAATCTTCAATACTTATCACTATTCCCAAGTCCCCATAAGTTGATATATAAATCTAGAGCAAAACAGGATAATACATGAGGATGTGTAGTGACATTGAATGATGAGGTTTAGAACATTCAAGATCCCTTTGACATTGACAAACATCCACGCCAAAAATAAAATAAAAATCCCAGATCAGGTTTTGGAACATATAAGTTTAACTCAGTAAGTTATATAATCAAAAAAGGCTAATTTATTAATATCAAAAGAAAATAAAATATAAGTATGAAAGGTAACATATAGTCAGTTGTGTTTAGAATAAAATGATTTTATTTATAGTTACTTGCTACTTATTATGTTTTATGTATTGTCCCTAGAAATATTAAACTGCTTTAGGACAAGGTAGATTTCTAATGTATCACTAAAATAACAATTTTTAAAAACCTTATGTGAAAAGTTCTTTCATCCCTAGGATTTTTTTTCCCATGAAAAGCCTAATTGGTCACAGTTATTTAATGACAATTTGTGGCTGCAGGGAATGTCAAGGAGACTAGAAAATGGGACTGGCTGATGTTGAAGAGGCAACAGTATAATTGTACAAGAAAGGAAGAAGAAATGTATCTTTTTTCTAATTTACTTAAATATCTGGACAGCCTTTGCATATCAGAACATAAATTCTGGATAATTGAATTTGTATTATTTGCAGTACATCCTTCATACTTTAGGGAATTGAATAATGGACTTTTATTTTTGTCATTATGTAAGAGTTTTCCAAAGAGGGGAAGTCATGTTTTCTTGCATGTTTTTTTTTTCAGAAGGTCTTGAAGTTTCTTTGAGGCAAAATTGCATCATTATTTCATCTACATTCTTATTTTCTTAGTTAATCATGCCACAGAATATCTGCTTTGTGACTATCTTACCCTCCTCCACCACACAGATTGCTTCCTCTAGAGAAGTTGTATTCAACTCCAAAAAGACCTCTCTAGTAGTAGCTTGCAGTTCACAATCAGGATTTCAAGGAAGGAGATTTAAACAAGCTCCTTAAACTAAAGGATCAGGAAGAGGAACATCTACCAAATAAATGTCAGTTATCAGTGAACAATCTATTTTATGAAGTAGTGCTGTTTTACAGAAGTAGGGATGCTCTTAATATCAAAACTGAACGTTAATTTGGCCAAGCAAAAGTTGTCAGACAACTTATCAATGTCCAAAAATGGTAAATTACTAAAATGAGATGATTTATGATTGTTGTAGTTGGGATTTGGTCATTTGAAAAAAATTAAAGTTTGGATCACCAAGCATAAGTTGAAGGTTTTACAGTTGGTTTTGCATTTTATGGGTCTTGGGTTTAGATATTTGAAACTGTCTCTCTTAGATTTTTTACAAATTGAGAAAAACTGTATTTGTGTTTAAACAATTAGGTGAAAGCATACCATCAAGAAAACAGCATGGAGTGCTAGTGAGATGCCCAAGTAACCTCTATACACTGATGTGCTGAAGCAGTGTTGGGACTTAAGCATGTTGTACATATTTTTGCCTGATTTTTTTTAACTTTTATTGCATTATGATGAGAAAAGTTAAAAGATTTCAATTTATCTGAATTTGTTAACATTTAGAACATATTTAAGTAAATAGAATTAAATCACATTCTTGCTTCCCTTTTGTACTCCAACTCCTCCTATATACCCCCTTCAATACCTACAGTATCTTTTAAGTCATATTCCTTAAAATTTATAAAATATTATAACAATAAAAATAAGTATTATAAAAGTTGTTTGATATAAAACAACAATCAATTTAACAGTTTTTTAGTTTGTAGATGCTCATCTACAGCAATACTGAAAATACATTTTTCTCAATATAAGTTTTAAATAACTCCAAGCATATTAACTGTATATTTCAAAATAATACATCACTACTAGCTTTTTTTTAATGAACATGAATAGTTAAAGTCTTTTTGTTTGTTTGTTTTGTATTTAGTTAGAGTTTAATATCTTGGCTCTTACTGTAGTACAAGCCCAAAATAAGAACAATTTTTAGACATTGGATTTCATTGTAATAAGGCTGTATTTCAATGACCCTCACATCACCAAGTGATTTTTACCTCCATTGTAGGTAAGCTGAGAGTTGATAGTTTTGCTGTGTCAAGGAATAGATTGTAGACACAATATTTGGATACAGACGTCCTGCTATGGTCAAAGCTATTTGACTTAAGTGAGTGACTTCATTCTCAGCCCACAGAGAACAGGTTACATTCATTTAAGAAATGGTGTAGGTATTAATATGGTCTATCCATAAAGTCATTCACCAACTGTTTCAATGAACAATGTTTCTGCTTGGAGGGTGGCACAGATATTATTAGGTAAGGGTAAGAATTTGGTTCATTGGCTGTGATAATTTGGAAAAGAATTCATCTCAGAGAAAAAGTAACTTATAAAGTCCTCTTCTTCAAACTTGATACAAGAGTTACAAATGTCAAGCAAAGCATTCAGTATCACTATTTGTTGTTCTCTTACAAGCCACCTCTCTAGTTAATCGTCTATGTTTTTTTGAGTATATAAATACTTTTGAAATATATAAGCCATTCAGAAAACCATAGTATAGTGTAAAAACATGAAATAAGCAATACTCCTAATAGAGAGGCTGAAGTAGGAGAAGCAAGATTTCAAGGCCCTTATGTTGTACACAGCCAGACACAGTCTCAAACAAACAAGCTGAAAGTGGAAATAGATTGTAAAATATTGGACCTATTTCTCCAATTACCAATTTATAGAGACCATCAGATGACAATCAATAAATTTCTAATTCCTCATATTTTTGGATTACAATCAATTAAGATATGTTGGTAATATTAATTTGCTTATTAAGATATTAATAAAAAGTAATTGTCACTTCCTGTTGTTTTTGTTCTAAGAGGTGGAATTAAGTTTGTGTGGATTTGTTGAAAGATTACTTTCTTGCTTCTTCTAGGGTGTAGTTTTGCTCCATATGTTGATGTTTTCCATCTAATATCTTTTGTAGGGCTGGATTTGTGGAAAGATATTGTATAAATTTGGTTTTGTCATGGAATACCTTGGTTTCTCCATCTATTGTAATTGAGAGTTTTGCTGGGTATAGTAGCCTGGGCTGGCATTTGTGTTCTTGTAGAGTCTGCATGACATCTGCCCAGGATCTTCTAACTTTCATAGTATCTGGTGAGAAGTCTGGTGTAATTCTGATAGGCCTGCCTTTATATGTTACTTGACCTTTTTCCCTTACTGCTTTTAAAATTCTTTCTTTGTTTAGTGCACTTGGTGTTTTGATTATTATGTGTCCGGAGGAATTTCTTTTTTGGTCCAGTCTATCTGGAGTTCTGCAGGCTTCATGTATGTCCATGGGCATCTCTTTTTTTAGGTTAGGGAAGTTTTCTTCTATAATTTTGTTGAAGGTATTTACTGGCCCATTACCTTGGGAGTATTCACTCTCTTCTATACCTACCATCTTTAGGTTTGGTCTTCTCATTGTGTCCTGGATTTCCTGGATGTTTTGGGTTAGGAGCTTTTTGCT
>NC_045030.1:82466968-82485827 GCF_008632895.1 Mastomys coucha | reverse complement strand
TTGCTAAATCTGACTGGAGCCTGTCCTTCCTGTGAGCCTGGTTGTGTCAGAACTCCTCAGAGTCAAGCGGTCTCTGTGATCCTGTTGTGATTCTGGGATCTTGTGATCCTGGGCTTGTTAGATCACCTGGGAGTGGGGCTTTCTCTGTGTGTTGTGGGACTGGCTGCAGAGCTTGTCTCCAAGGTCTGCTCAGGACACCAGCCCATAGAGCACCTGATTCTTCATTTAGCAATATTACATTGGTAGTTTGAAACTGGCTGTTATGTTATGGGATTATTCACATAGGGAAAATAGATCAACCCTAAAACTCTGGGATTTATTTTTCTCTAGACAATGGTGATTGAACTTTTTCTCCCTCAGTTGTGAATCAAGTCACCCCCCAATAGATATTATATTAGTCAATATTATTAAAAAATAAATGATACATAAGCTATGCTGAAGTATTTTTTAGTCCTCTATGAGAAACAGGTACATAGACTCAAAAACACTGTTATATTCACTTGATTGGTTCCCAGCTTCTTAATCGTTTCTCTAGTCACTTAGTATTAGCCACACTAGTCTTATCGCTATTTTAAATATTCTAGATTTAATTCAGAATAATGATTTTTGTATCTGCTATTCTTTTTTTAAGGGGAATGCAGTTTTTTCTATTTATTTATTTATTTATTTATTTATTTATTTATTTATTTATTTATTTATTACACTCCAGATTTTAATTCCCCTCATGGTCCACCCTGCAACTGTTCCATAACCTATTTCACCTCCCTGTTCCCAACTCCATGAGTATGTCCCTACCCTACCCCCAACCTCCACTCCACCAGTCCTTTAAACTCCCTTAGGCATTTAGAGGAATGGTGGAGTCTAAACCCTCAGTCTTATGAGGATTAGGTGCATCTTCTCTGACTGAACCCATACCCAGAAGTCCTCTGCTGTATATATGTTGGGGGCCTCATATCACCTGGTGTATGCTGCCTGGTTGGTGGTCCAGTGTCTGAGAGATTTCTGGAATCCAGGTTAACTGAGACTGCTGGGCCTCCTACAGGATCGCCCTTCTCCTCAGCTTCCTTTAGCTTTCCCTAATTCAACAGCAGAGGTCAGCTGCTTCTGTCCATTGCTTGGATGCAAATATGTGTATCTGACTATTTCAGCTCCTTGTTGGGTCTTTCAGAGGGCAGTCATGTTAACTTTCTTTTTGTGAGCACTCCATAGCCTCAGTAATAGTGTCAGACCTTGGGACCTCCCCTTGAGCTAGATCCCACTTTGGGTCTGCTGCTGGACCTTCTTTGCCTCAGGAACCTCTCCACTTCAATTCCTGCACTTCTTTCAGACAGGAACAATTATATATGGGTCAAAGATGTGACTGTGGGATGGCAACCCTTTTCCTCACTTGATGCCTTGTGTTCCCGCTGGAGCTGGGCTCTATAAGTTACCTCTCCCTACTTTTGGTCATTTGAGTCCTCCCTTTGAGTTCTGAGAGTCTTTCACCTCCCAGGTCTCTGCTGCATTCTGGAGGATCCCCCCAACCTCTTACCTCCTGAGGTTGCCTTTCTTCCATTCTTTTTTTTTTTCTGGCCCTCAGGACTTCAGTCCTTTTCCCTCTCCCAATACGAGAGCTGGTTCCCCTCTTCCCCACACATGTCTACATTCCCTCCCAGGTCTCTCCCTCTCTCCTCACTTGTGATTGCTTTCTTCTCTCTCCCAAGTGGGACTGAGGCGTCCTCATTTGGGTACTTCAGCTTGTTGACCTTTCAGAGTTCTGTGGACTGTATCTTGGGTATTCTGTACCTTTGTTTTTTTTTGCTAATATCCACTTATTAGTGAGTACATATTTGTTCTTTAGTTCTGTATCTCACTCAGGATGATATTTTTTAGTTCCATCCATTTGCCTGCAAAACTCAGGATGTCCTTACTCTTAATAGCTGAGTAGTATTCCATTGTGTAAATGAACCACATTTTCTGTATCCCTTCTTCTGGGACATCTGGGTTGTTTCCAGCTTCCTGGCTATCATAAACCAGGTTTCTATAAACATAATAAAATACTTGGCCCTGTGGCATGGTGGGGCATCTTTTGGGTATAGTCCCAAGAGTGGTGTTGCTGGGTCTTCAGGTAGATCTATTTCCAATTTTCTGAGCAAACTCCAGATTGATTTCCAGAGTGGTTGTACCAGTTTGCAATCCTACCATCAATGGAAGAGTATTCTTCTTTCTTCATATCCTTGCCAATATTTGTTGTCACCTGTGGCAGTTTTCTCCAGATATTTGCATTTCAGGTCTGTTTTAATATCAAATGATGCTTTTTCCTAGAAACTTTCACTGTCAAACTCTAATTTGAAACATTCAACTGATTCTGGCCCTCAATCACTTTACTATCACAAACCTCTTTTCAATCTTTTCTTTTTGATATAGGTCATTATATGGCTCAAGCTGTTCTTGAACTGGCTATTTTGCTACAGGTGGCCTTGAACGCATGGTCCCTATGATTTCTCATTCATTCTCCTAAATTTGAATAAGCCTTTAATTTTAATTTACACATAGATCTAAAGAAAAGTAGCAAATACATTTTAACAAGTTCCTATGTACTCCAAATAATTTCACTATCATTATCATCTTACATGTGGCATATATCTTATAATATAAAAATAGAAGTTAATACCTTTCTCTTTAGTAAACATTGTAGTCAGATTTACTAGTTCACACCAAATATTATTTTCTGTTCCATGGTCATAATCAGTACAGCAACTATATTTACTCATGTTTCTTGAGACTCTGGTTACCTATGATAATGTTTTCGAATTTTTGCCTGCTTATGTTTAAATTTACTCATGAAATAGTAGATTTTTCTGTGTTCTTTTTTAATGGATTGACTACATTTATATGATTTGAGAAGGAAGACTATAGCAGGAATGTATAATTCTCATCAAATAATATCTAGGGTCAATGCTGTCAATTCCTTGAGGACTGAGATCTAGCTAAATTGTTATTCCAAACCAGTAATTTTACCTATATTCCTTATTTGCATAGGTATTTGATCATTCATTTATCCTCACATGGATACATTCATATTTATTTAATGTTTTACTCGTGTGTGTGTGTGTGTGTGTGTGTGTGTGTGTGTCTCAATTTATCCTGAATTTGATGGTTGGAAATGACATTAAATACTTGTTTTCCTTATTCTTACAAAGTACCTGAAAGAAAACATTGGACAAGAAATGATTTATTTTGGTTCATTTTTTCAGAGATTATTAGGCCATCATGACACGGCAGTGGATGCTCATGATATAGCTTAGTATATCTCAGCAGCAAAATATAGAAAAGATTTCAGACCAGAAGCTATATCCCTCTATCAATCTAAATGATACTTTCTACTTTCCCATTTTCTTACAGCAAGGCTCTAGTTTCTAAATGTTTCACATATCCAGAAAATAGCTACTACAGGTGGGGAAAACAGTCAAATCACTCTTAAGGGTATTTTATATCCAAACAGGAACAGTAATATTCTCACATTAGCTTATATATCCATCTGATGACCTTTTCTACTTTTGTTTATAGAACATTATATTCAATAATTTTTTGTTCCCAGACTCACTTACTATATTCTCTTCTCCAGTCACTTCTTTAAACAGTACATAATTCATTACTAAAGTAAACTATTGACAAATGTGTTTGTCAATACAGGGTGTTCTTAAATGTAATCTTTCTGAATGAATAGAGATAAGAAATTTATGTATGTATTTTAAAGTATTTAAAAACACACCAAAAGGCCAGGATAGTTATTCTTGCATCAGTTTGGTTCCCAGGCTCCACATGACAGCTTAAAAACTATCTGTAAATGCAGTTCCAGGAGTTCTGAAATACAACTCTGACATTTGGTTGAACCAGGCAAATATGAATTGTTCATAGAGATATGCAGGAAAGAAAAACACTCATATACATAAAATAATTCTGGAAAGATACTTGTGAGTTTGTTTTTTTTGTTGTTTTTCTGTTTGTTTGGTTGGTTGGTTTCTTTTTGACTATCTACAGGCATGAAGAAGCATGTCCTTTAAGAATGGTGCGTACCCTAGTAAGACTCTGGTAGAAATAAAAATGAATTTTTATTTGTGATGAATTATCAATTGGAGATAACTTGTACATTAGGAATCAGGCTTATATCTACTTCTCCTGTCAGCACTGGGACCCTATCTGTTCCAGATTCCCAGAGCAGTCACGGGTGCTGCCATTGTCTTTATAATTTCATATGTGCACTGGTCCCACTGTGTTTACAAGGCATTGCTTCCTGTGTGCTTTATCCACTCTGGCTTTCACACTTCTTACCTCTTCTTCCATGAGGCTGTCTGAACCATATTAAGGGGGAAGGATTTGATGAATACACCACATTTAGGGCTGAGTGTTCCAAGGTCTCTCACTTTCTGCATATTGTTGGTCTCTATATTTTTTCCCATCAACTCCATGAAGATGCTTCTATAATGATGGCTGCTTAAATCTTTGACTGTAGCAAAATATCATTAGGAGTGGTTTTATTGCTACATTCCTTAGTTTAACAAAATACTAAGTAATATTTGGCTTTCTTCTATGTCTTTGGCCTATCTCGTCTAGGGTTCTTAATTACCCAGTCATTGTCAGGGATGGGTTCTATCTCATAAAATGGAATTTTTAACTCTTATAGATCCTTTTAGTATATATTATGATTTTTGGTTTTATGTTTTTATGAGATTACTATGTGTGCAAATGTGTGTGTATCTGCATCTATATGTGATTCTTGTGCTTCTGCTTCTTTCTTTCTTTGATTGTTCTATTGCAAATTGGTTTTGTTGTATCTTATTTTATTTTATTAGTATTATTTTGTATTCCTGTTTGTTTTCTAAGGGAAGACGAAAGGAGTGTACATACAGATGGGAAAATGGGTGGATCTTGGAGAAACTTGGGTGGGAAAAGCGAAACTGTAATTAGAATATATCATTATGAAAAAGACTTATTTTCAATAAAGGAAAACACTATTGAAAAAGTTTTTGTGCATACACAGTCATCTGTATTAGAAAAAACTGAAATAACTTTATAGTGGTATATACAATTCTAATCTAGCATGAAAGGAAAATTTTATATCTCCATCATGTGGAACCTCCCATTAACTCCAGTGAAAAGTCTGAATCCCATCAACCTTACATTTTTTATTCAATTGCAGTATACCTCTGTACCAACTACAGAATTGTTTATCTGTATTCCAGTGAGATATAATACAGATGGAAATGTAGGTGCAGTTATAGAGAAACTAGATTATAGTGTTCAGATTCAGCTTCTTTTTGTCTTTTTTCATAGTTTCTAAACAGAAGATATCTTCTTCAAAAGGGAAAAAAAAGCAGCTTTGAAGCATCATGGTGCTCATGAGCATATGGCATTATGATGTTTATTTGTATGTCTTTTGTTTTGTCGAATAGACCATAAACTCCACAAGGTCAGAAAAACCTGACCTGCCTTACTATATACATTCAAACTCTGACTTCAAAGAAACTGTGAATATACCAAGAACAATGTCAAACATAGTCTTCACAATAAGATATTATTCATTCTTTCATTCTATTCATTTCACTGAGTATAATTAGATGATCAAAAACATTTCTCTAAAGCATGTAAGAATTGTTCTTGATAAATAAAATGCTAAAAAATAATTTGTATTGAAAACTGAGACTTGTTACAGACATAATTATACCGATTTTTTTTCTTTATCTCTTTGTTTGTAGGAAAGTGATATCTAAGCTTTATAAGGCAAATGAAAATGAAGGTGGTGATAGTTGCCAAATGACTGGAAGCATGAAGTGTAACTGTGAGACTCTGGTATTTTTTTTATTTCTTGTGTATTCAAATAGACCAATGTAGGAAGCCAGACCATTCACAACATATTCATTCTTCTCAATGGGGGTGTGTTAGTGTTGTTTCCTTCAGGCACATCTATGGGAAACTACATGATTAGGTTAATTGAGCCTGGGGTGGGGGAGGTAGGCAAAGATCCATCCTAAAAGCTAGAGCCACCATTTCCTGAGTTGAGATATTCGACTGTACAAAATGGAAATAGTAAGTTGAGCAACAAAACTCAATGTTCTCTTAATCCTGACTGAATGTGGAAGGTGACCAGGTCCTTCAAACTTCTAATGCCTTGACTTCCTTATCATTCTGAACCTTTGAACTGCAAGTCTAGATAATCTCCTTCTTCCTTAAGTTTGTTTTGCTACAGCAGTTTATCACAGCAACAACAAACCTAAGATACAATGTCTTTTTATTTCAACATATGTCGTCATATATTTACAAATCATTTTATGTAACAGGAGGTTCTATCTCTAAAGTCTTGTTCCCCAATTGGTTCTTGAATTGTCAATAAAGGATGCTGGGAGTTAATTGCTGGATGTAGGATACAAGTCACAGGAGGAAAAGGAGACCCAGGGAAATAGAGAGGGGCTTTTCTGCCATGCTTTGGAGGAAAGAGTACACTCCAATCTTGTAAAGCCTCAGGGCAGATAGGACCTGTGGCCTCCACTATGGGAGGAAGGTCAAGGAGGTTGGTGTGTGGAGGGGACTAGCTGATGTAAGCCACTAAGTTAGGGCAGAAAGAGAAAGAAAGATGAAAATTGGTAAGGCATGACTTTCCAGGCAGGAGATTTCTGTGCCCAGCAATTGTGCCTAGTCAGCACATTCTAAAATAATAAATCTATCTGTGTGTCCTTCATCAATGTATTCTAGGGTTTTGGGAGTGGGTTGCTATCATGACTATCCCTGGAGCAAAGACAGGTAGGAAAGAGAAGGCAGGTCAGTGTTCCCTGTGCTAAGCCAGGTAGAGCAAGAGGAAGCCAGGGGCTAGTAGCACAGCAGCTTCCAGGCAAAGAGGGTAGCATGTTTTTAAAACTACACTCAACAATTTTAAACTTATATTCTGAAATTACTCATGAGATAATGTATTACCTTGGACTAATCACCAGAAGGAATTGAGATACCAAATATTTTAAGTTCGGATACTATTTTAGAGTACATAACAGGTTCTGTAACTAACTAACTAACTAACTAACTAACTAACTAACTAACAGGCCTGTACCCAGCATTAGTTTCCATGTTACCTCCGAACTAATTCCTGAACGTCCAGGTTAATTTTCCCTAACAAACTTGTGCCTAGCACCAGTCTCCAGGTTATTTTCCCCAACAGATCTACACCCCCAAATTACAAGCCCATCCCTGCCTAACAAGCACCAATTAGGAAGAAATCAGAATTTATATTTATGGTTTGGCTCCCAGCACCAGCCAATTATGCTAAAGACCATAGTAACACACCAATTAGGTGCTTGCCAGGCTAGAAACACTTACCCCTCACTTGCCACTTTCTATAAAATATTGCCCTGATGAGTGTTTTGGGCTCATCTCCACCAAAATTGACCTGTAGGTCAGCAGTGGGCTGATCCCAAGCTCGAGCTTGTGAATAAAGACCCTTGTGCCATTTCATCATATCATCTCCTGAGTGGTATTTTCTAGTTCATGAATGTTTCCTCTACAACAAAATTATCTTCTATTTAGTGTTTTTGACCTTCAAAACTGATTTTAAAAAAATAAGTATTTCAGGAGGGTAATTTGTAAGATATGAGTTATATATCATTTTTTAACTTTTTAAGGTAAATTCTTAGATTTTCTTAAGAAAAGGTCTGGTACCTAGATCAGTAAATATTACATTGTACTGCTGTCTTTTCTTGACACCATTCCATGCAATAATTTAACACCACCTTAATGAAATCATCTTATTAAATTTTGTGGGTTGTTGCAGTAATATGAAAATAGAGGCAAATTTTGTCTTTATGAAAGTGACACTTTGAATGTTGTATGAGAGTTTGGAGAAAAAAACAAGCATTTTTTTAAAAATAATCACTGAACCCTAAAGTTTAGTAATTGTCTATGCTTCATATTTTATTTTTGTTTGATTTCAGATTCTGGGACAAGAGACTAAGGTGCATGCTTTATATATCAAAGTAGATCAGGCTTTCTGGTTCTCCTACCATCTTTCAGTCCCTATTTGGCTTACCCTGCCCCCAACCCTGAACTTTCCAGCCCAGGAACTGGGCTGCCCTTCCCCCAGGACTCCACCCCTCCCCCGCCATATAATTATTTTGCAAATCTCTCCACCTCTCTCTCTCTTCTTGCTCTCTGCACACACACTCTTTGCCCTCTCTGTTCTATCCCTTCCCATGGTGACTTCCCTGTCCTCCTTCCTTGGGGTTGGTGAACTCCTCTGCCAGGGCTCAGCTTCCCAATGAACCTACATTTAGTATAATCTACTCTGTCTTCAATTGGCCCATTTCACTGGTATAGAAATAACTTATCAATTGTAGATGTAACAATATCTGGAGACAAACTGTCATATTTTAAATATATGTTGGTTTTTCTCTCAATGATTATATATTCTCAAGCTTCTTCTTATTTTCTGAGACAATATGTAGTAAAAGTTTACATCTAATTAGAAATAATTTAGTGCTCAATACCATATAAATTTTTTTGTGTGTGTCTAATACAAGGCTACACCTTTCTCAAAGTTAGAATACTTATGCCAGATTCTCATGTCATACTTTTTTTTCAGATGGTTATGGAAATAAGTAAGGCAATTCTTACTCTTTAGGTTCTAATTTCTTATATTATTTAAATATTTCCCTACTATATATATGAGATACAATATAAAACATACCAACATTTCTTGTGATCACATGCTATCTTACTTAAATTGAATTTAAGTGTGTAATGAATATTTAATTGTTACTTTAGGACCTGGAGTGTATGAAGATAGCAGAGTGTTGCCCATTTTTCCTTAGTAGACTATTACCTTTGGAAATGACTAATCGTTTTAATATTCTATTATTTAATACACATTTCAATTAATATACTATTAAAGAGCATTGCAAGTCCCTAGATTCGGTGATTACCACTGAAGTGAAAAATAGTATGTTCATTACTCTTTACTAAATATTGATGATATTCAGCTAAAAGTTTTTGCTGTCTTTACTTCATGCAGTTTGAGAATCAAAGAAAATGGAGCCACTTGTGAAAATTGCATTTATATATGGCTGATAGCACATTCTTGCTATAATTCTAAGAATTTATCAAAAAATGTCAAGTGAAAATACATGCATATGGCCTCTTCACATGGCTTGAGTTTTCACTGTAAGCATCTTGAGATTCATAGAGAACACTGAGGGGAAACTGTATAGCCTTTTCATACTTTGTCACATCATATCTTTTTAAATAGAGATAATAAATAAAGCTAACCTTTTCTCAAAAAAAAATCCACTTCATGTCTTAATAGTCAAAGTATCAAATAATTTGTAGTCATGCTTTCAAAGTATCCCACGCAGCTTGCTCTTTGGTATTGACTCTTAAGGTAATAGGTTTTCCTATCTAGATCTGTTATTGTTGAATCTTCTCATGAGCCTGTGTCTATCTACCCATGAAAATTGCCATACATTCTTCAATAAAATGGCATTTTTGTCAGTATGTTCTCTTCCACAAATTACAAAATATATTTGAATTCTGTAATTTAGTTTATGCTTAAGTTTATGCTTTCTTTACTCAGAAAGAATAATAAAAGCTTTGTTTGTTATGGTTAATAATCTAGGACTTTATGAATTCTCTATATATACCAGGTATTTTGATTAGGTCTTCTGCATGTTTGTCTTATATAAGTATCCTTATTTCATACAGCATGTTATTATTTGTGTGGTTTTGTTTGGTTTCAACTTTAAATATCAACAGCATCCCATAGCCTGCTTTACATTCTATATAGTTAATGGTATGTCTTATTGAGTAAAATCATACCAAAATGAGACTTTTTTATAGCATAGAAACAAACAATGGAAATTTTATTATTGCTATAGGTTTATAATATCACTGTAAAGAATAAAAGGATATACTTACAAGTACTCTTTCTTTCTGGAAGTATGCTAGATTTTTAATAAATTGGATTTATGATTACCATATGGTGCATTCATTAACCTTAAAATAGGAAATAAATTGTCTTTGTGTTAGTTGCTTTTCTATCTCTGTAATAAAGCTCCATGACCACAATACACAATTTAATTTATTTTCATTAAAGTAATATGTTCAATTTGATAACTCAAAACAACTAAATGAAAAGAGTTTAATAATAAGAATCTAACATGGAAAGGTCTTGATATCCCTAATCATTAATTAGAGACAAAAATATTCTTCTGCTTTTTAAAAATTAAAATATTTTAAGCATTTCGTATTATAGCAGTATCATTAGTCAAAACAAGACAATATTTTTAAAGTTAGGAAAGCCATAAGAATTATAGAAATGCTATTTACAGTGTTCTATTTGGATATCTGTCAAGAACATACAGCAGACATTTTGTAGGCTGTATGTGTTTATATGCACTCAAATATTTTAATTGAAGTAGAACACATTTTGCTAATTTAGCAGTATAGCAGGACATATATTTACAGAGCAGTAATTTTCAAATAAGTACAATTTTGTCTCAACAGATGTCATATTCTTATCCTATTTGTTATCATGTGATTTAACATTTTTGAAATAAGTGACTTTTAACCTTTTAATTATAAATTTTAAAATCAGATATGCATCTCATAGTGCAGTTTGATTTATTTTCATTAAATTAATATGTTGAATTTGATAACTCAATTTCTATTGGTAAGCACAGCTGCAGAAAATTTTGAGCAGAGGACAAATTTTCTACTGTTTATAAACTTGGTTTATTATCACTGCTTCATAGACACTTTCTGATAATTATTGCCTTTGAAATAATTCATGAAATAGGAAAAAATAAATTTCCATACAGAATTCTAACCAAGTTTGGTTAAGATTTAGTATATGTACGTCTTTAAGGGAGATTAGATGTGTAAATGTGTTTAATGGTGTATTTTATGTTATGTCAGTACTTTTGTTATAGACCCTAAGGTATTTTGATTAGACATTAAAATATTTATTTCTCTTCTAATTCAGAAAAGGTTCACATCTTATGCTTGTCATGTCCTTCATAGTTCCTGAACAGTTTTAACACAGAATTATAGATCAAGTAAGTCAGATTATAGAATGAATAATTAGAATCATTCATGAAAACTATGATATGCTATATATTTTTAATAAATCACATATATGTGTATATGCTTTTTTGCTACGGTGGTAAAATACCATGATTGAGACAACTTCAGAAAGATAGAATTTACTTTGCCCTACATATCTAGAGGAAAACAGAGTTCACTCTCATTGGGAGGTTTGGCAGCAGACCAGAGGAGCAAGAACATAAGAGATCATATCTTCCATACAATCATGTAGAAGAAAAAATAAACCAGAAGTAGAGCAAGGTTATGAATTCCCCAAACCTAACCTTAGTGACCTACTTCCTAGAGAAAGGCTGTATCTGCCTACAATGTTTCCAACTGTGCTACCAACTGAGGACCATGCTTTTATATACGTGAATCTGGGGGTGACATTTGTCAATCTTACAACCAGACTTTAATATAACTTTTTTTGTGTGGTATAATTAATCATCTCTCACATAATTATCAGTCAAATATCCCTTCCCAAACAAAAGAAATCTGGAGGAATTTTATCCCAACCTGAAAATTACAGAATCATTTAAAATGTCAATGAGTACAATATCAGAAAACTTAGTTTTTTTTTTTTTTTTGGATTTCTGGTTTGTACTTAAGAATTTGTACTACAGTCCATCAAGATGGATCAGTAAGTAATGGCACTTGCTACTGAGCCCAGTGATGATGATCTGAGTTCAATCTCCAGGACCCACATGGCTGAAGGGGAGAATCAATTCAGACATATTATCCTCTGACTTCTTCACAACCATTTAGGACCTGTCTTCAGTGACATAGATACTAATTAATAATGTTTTAAAAGAGACTAGGCCACATAGTATCTGTCTTTTGTTTGTTTGTTTGTTTTGTTTTTCAAGACAGGGTTTCTCCGTGTAGCTCTGGCTGTCCTGGTACTCACTCTGTAGACCAGGCTGGCCTCGAACTCAGAAATCCGCCTGCCTCTGCCTCCTGAGTGCTGGGGTTAAAGGTGTGCGCCACCACTGCCCGGCTCATAGTATCAGTCTTATAAGTTCAGTATTTAGTAAGTAGTGTCCATAATTCTAAACTATCAAGTGTTAGCTTAGTGAAGCCAATTTATAGTTATTATCCACATAGGAAAAACTGTAGTTACTTATAGTTACTTTTTCAAGGTGTATGCCAGATAGGAATGTGTTAAAATTGTCTCCTCTAAGTTGGAGGTAACCAAAAGGTATCTAATTGAAATTAAGTGCCTCTCAATAGCAGGAAAATCATGATTGGCACTGTAAACCTAAATAATTATACATGGCTAGTGATGCTATAAATCTCACAGAAGAATCTGCTACCACCACTTTCCTGAATCAGTACAGTCCCTAAGTACAATGCAGATAGATGGTTACTCTTATAATATCAAATGGACATACACATTGCCCCTCAATTATGAAATTTCCTTTGAAGCAGAAATAAACTATTACAAAAATTGACAAAGAGACAAGACACAGAAAAACTGACCAGCCTCAATACATTTACAATACAACTGCTGCACTAAATGCTCAGAAAACATTTTGGAAGAAGGTGAGAAAGATTATAAGAGCTAAAAGACCAGGAAGTCAGTTTTAAGATTGTGCCTTCTAGCTATGGTAAGGAATCTACTCCTAAGAAAGCTCAACAACACAACTATCTAAATATAATCTGAGGGATTCCAACATGAGTTGATATCTGATAGTAGATGAGAAAATTTCATAGGGCTCTACCCTAGGTGAAGAGGTACTAGATATTAAAAACTGCTGAGACAAAAAAGCATAACTTTCCTCAGATAAGAGTACATGACTGATTATCTAACACCAAATAGTCATTCTTACAGCATATGCATTCACTAAGTCTGAATGTATTCAGTAGATTCTGTTTATATATCTATGTCATTATATGTATATGTAATGACAATGGCTAAAGGAGAAACTGTGAATTTGGGGGATGGCTAGAGAGCAGAAAAGAGAGGCATAAGAAGGCAAGAAATGATGCAACTATATTTTAATTAAGTAATACATTCTAAACTTCCATTTCTGTAATTAATAATAACAATAGTAATAACAATAATAAGTTAAAATCAAAGTAAAAGATTCTATGTTTTTTAATTGGACTTTAAGATTTACATAATAAGTATTTAAGGCAAATTATGATAATCATTTTGGAGTTTATATTCTCTTGTTCCTGATCTATAGCACTTCGTGTACTAAACCAGTTCTCCATGGTAGCTGTGAGTGTCCTTTTTTCTGGTTGGTTCATATTGTTGTTCTGCCTATAGAGCAGCAAACCCCTTCAGCTCCTTGGGTGCTTTCTCTAGCTCTTCCATTGGGAACCCTATTCTCAGTCCAATTGTTGGCTGAGAGCATCCACCTCTATATTTATCAGGCATTTGCAGAGCCTCTCAGGAGACAGCTGTATCAGGCTCCTACCAGCAAGCACTTCTTGGTATCCACAATAGTGTCTTGAGTTTGGTGACTATATATGGGATGGATCCCCAGGTGGGGCAGACTCTGGATTGTTATTTTCCTTTAGACTCTGCTCCACATTTTGTCTCTGTATATCATCCCATGGGTATTTCATTTCCCTTTCTAAGGAGGACCTAAGTATCCACACTTTGGTCTTCATTCAGGGCTCAAGGCCAATTACTCCACTGAGCCTAAGTTGCCTGAACTGCCTCACACTGCCCCACAATGATTCTTCTTCCTAGAAGAATGAAAGAATGAAAGAATCTTGTTTCTTATGAGTAGTCAAATATGTGTAAAATATAGATGTCCATATTTTTAGTTGACACTCAAAATTCTAAAAAAAAAAAAAAAAAAAAAAAAAAACAAACAAACATTGATTCTTCCTACTTTGAGAAAAGGACCACCCTATAATTCAGTCAGACTCAAATGACCATTAATCTGTGATAATATATTTTGTTCTGGTATTGTATACAATTCAATCACCAACATTCTTCCCATAATATCTACCAATATTTAAAGCTAGATGCTTTATTACCTCAACTTTGATGATTTTTTCCTATTTATGCAAGAACTTTTACTATATGACATGGCTGTGACATTTCCATGAGTCATTGCAAGTGTTACCTCAAAGAGATCATTCCTGTTACTTCTTTTATATCTAATTATTGTGATAGATCAATTTTAGTGATTTAAAAATAGCTTAAATTCATCGGTCTCATAAGTTTTTTCATTTAACTAATTTTTTGATGAGAATTTACTCTGTTTTGTTCATCCAAGTTGTTAAGGACAGATATGTCATTGAATCAAATAATAAAAATATGTTAAGTATTTGATTCTTTATTTCCTTGAAAAAACAACACAAAATATTCTATTTCTCTTCCAAAAAGAATAGGAATCATCGTATCAACCATTCAGAGTTTTGTTTTTAGAAATGTTTCATGTTAGAAAATAATGAAAAGAGGCTCAGAATGAATAGCACCTCCTGCAGTGTTTCGGTTGTTGAGTACATCTCACCTCCCTCAATGCTTGGATGGTACTACAAACTCAGAAATTAAATATGTTTCCTTGGTTGTCAGCCATCATAAGTTAGCAGCCAATTGCAGCAACTCAGAATTGTTTCTGTAACACAGCTTAATGCTTACATAGCTTCAAGGGAAGGAAAGTAATGTGTGTTTAAATATATGTAGATCAATGAATTTTAGAAAGTTCTATTTAAGAGAGGTCTGATTAACTAAAATTACTGGATAAGTGATGACATTTTTCCTGCTGAGATTCCTTTGTGCTTCCCTGTACAGAATTTGAATAAATTTGAAGCATTGCATCATCTTTACCAAAAAAAGAATTGATGCTTATTCTGTTGGCTGTAACCTACCCCGTTAGTAATTTTCACCCACCTAACCAAAATGAATAATAAAGCATGTTCTCTGTGCTACTTAGATCCCACATGTCTCCACCCACCCATCTTCTGTTTCACAACCAAAAAAATAAAACCTACATACATTTTTACATTTTATGGTAGATTTTATTTAGAATTATATGCTGCAATGTTAACATAGTTTGTTATTTCTCACAAGTGTGCACCAATGTCAAAATTAGCCATCTCTTTCTAAAACTGGTCAAAAATCTCTTTCTACTTGTAAATTAATTTGTGTCACTCTAAATACTATTTATTCACTGAGATAATATAATTTAAACTTATAGATTTGCATTTTGAATTTATTCTTTTTTAAATACATCAGTATTCTAAAAGAAAACAATGTGCATCTTCCAAGATAGGATGTATAACTAATCTACTCACTATGAGAGAAGATGTCTGAGTAATTTATAATTTGCATAAAATAGACAATTCTAAATAGATTAAAATCTCTAGCCACCTTTTTAGCATAATACTTTTTATATATTTCTTTCAGAAAGATATATCAAGAATAAGTAATCCTTATGGATGAGTGTAATAGCAAGGAAGGAATTAACATCAGTTATCTAAAAGGGGTTCAGAAACAGTTGAGAACTTACAAAAGCAGAATCTATATAAAAAATGAATTATATTGTAGCAACACCACTGAGGCTAAAAGTTTCCTCTTCATAGATTATACACATCCAGTTATGAGTGAATACATGCTATGTATGTCCTATATGTCTGTTAGCTCACTCCAGGTGATATTTTCTAGTTTCAACCTTTTGTCTGCAAAATTCATGATATTCTTGTTTTTAATAGCTAAATAATATTCCATTGTTTAAATGAACCACACATTTGGTATCCATTATTTGGTTGAGGGGCATCTGGGTTGTTTCCAGCTTCTGGCTATTACAAATAATTCTGCTATGAACATAGTCAGGGCACTTGTCCTTGTGATATGATGAAGTATCTTTTGGGTATATGCTAAAGAATGGTATAGCTGGATCTTCAGATAGAACTATTTCCAATTTTCTGAGGAACTGCCAGATTGGTTTCCAGAGTGTTTGTTCCAGTTTGCAATCCAACCAGCAATGGAGGAGTGTTCCTCTTTCTCCACAGCCTTACCAACATGTACTGTCACTTGAGCTTTTGGCCTTAGCCATTCTGATTAGTGTAAAGTGGAATCTCAGCTTGTTTTGATTTGAATTTCCCTGATTACTAAGGTTGTTGAATATTTCTTTAAGGGATACAACTCACAGACCACATGAAGCTTATCAAGAAGGATGATCCAAATGTGGATACTTCAATGCCACTTAGTAGGAGAAACAAATAATAACAACAGGCAGAAGGAGGGAGGTACATGGGTTGGAGAGGGGAGGGGGAGGGAAAAGGGCGGCAGGAACAGGTATGAGTTGAGATAGGAGAGCAGCCCAGACAGCATGGAAAATGAATACAAATATGAAGCAGTGTGAGGTAGGGGATAGGGGAATATCTAGAAATCCCATATCACCAGGTTTGTGAGAGGCTCCCAGGAGTCATTGGGGATGACTTTAGCCAAAATTCTCAGGAACAGGGAGATGGAACCTGAAGAGACTTCCTATAGTACGTAAACATGTCCCTCACTTGAGGAATGAGACTACTTACCTATGTTCAAAATTCTTGACTCAGAATTGTTCTTGTCTAGAGGAAATACTGGGATAGAAATGGAGCAAAGACTGAAGGAAATGTCATCCAGATACTGGCCCAATACTGGATCCATCCCATGTGCATGCACCAAACTATTATAGATATCATGTTGTGCTTACAAACAGGAGCCTAGCATGGCTGCCATGTGAGAGTAGCTACCAACAGTAGACTAAAGCAGATACTTACAGCTAACTATTGGACTGAATTCATGATCCCTATGGAAGAGTTAGGGGAAGGACTGAAGAGCTGAAGGGGATTGCAACCCCATAGGAAGAACAATAGTATCAATTAATCAGGACCCTTCATAACCCCCAGAGGCTAAGTCACAAACCAAAGAACATACATGGACTGCCATGTTGTCCCCACTAAAGATGTAGCCTTAAGATATCTGATCTTAGTGGGAAACTGTAAGCTTAAGCCTATAGAACCTTGTTGCCTCAGGGAAGGGAGATTCTAGTTGGATGAAGTGGGAGTGTGAGGGTGTGTGGTTGAGCACCCTCTCAGAAGCAAAGGGGGTGGGAGATAAGATAAAGAACTTGTACAGTGGGGACTAGGAAGGGGGACAACATTTGGAATGTAGATAAATAAAATAAATTGTAAAAAGTTTAAAGACATCCAAATCAGTACAATCTATAATAGAAATACAGATTTTTTGTTATTGCTGCTTATTATTTTCTTATTCATACTGTCCTAGTTCTATTACTTATTTTCATAAACATTCATAACTCAAAATTTTCTCTATATTTACAGCTTTTAGTAGAGAGTACAATGAGAACATAATGTGTATGACAAAGAAACTCATGTACACCTGGTGAAATATATAGTTCATATCTTCTTTGGATCTGACACTGATATATTTATCAGGCTGATCAAAGTACATATTATTTCTCATCAATGTATTTATTTTTACATATCATATCATACCAATTCAATGAAAGTTCTATTGTTGGAAATGGACAGAAAATTAATTTCTTTTACCAAGACTCTGTTATAATTTCTTTCTGAAACACAATGAAGACAAATGGTGTTTTCTGATCATGGAAATGAATAAGGGTTAGTGGATACATAATTATTATGAGGAAATATCAAAAATGGTAGGAGTTGTCTAAAGTTATCTGTTAAGATCATTGTTGAAGATAAAGATGTCAACAAATTTAAAGAGATAAGATAACAAGGATGCTATTTTTTTCTTAACTTATTTAGCAATAAACTTGTTCAAACTGTTTTCTGCAAAATAAGAAAGAAAGTCAAAGGTATAATCTTTTCAAATACAGGAACATGATAATTGTTTTGGAAAAAAGACAAAAGGTCTGTTTAAACAAGTATTCAATCCTTAATGTAGACACAAAACACTAACATCGTATAATTAAAACTTCAAATTTCTAAACTAACTTCATTCTATTTATAAATTAAAGTCATTAATTTGATAACCTATTACAACTAGAGACTACACACTTTATATTAAAGAATTACTAATTCTCTAAGTTATCTATCTGAAAAAAATTAGTTTCCAGTTTTTTCTCAGATCATTATATTTAAAATCTCTCAAAATATCTTTCTTTTTAAAAATCATTTATCAATTTAAACAATAAGACTGATCATGTTGTTAGGAAAGTGCTGATTAGATAATTTATAGAATACAAATAGAGAAAATACACTCTAAGTAGAAATGAAGAAGAAATCAGGGTTTGGGATTACTTTGAGAAAATTAAAAGAAAAGAAAATTAAAATCATCAAAAAATGTAATCTAAGCCATACTTTCTGTTTAATGTGAGTCACATGTGTCTGAACTACTTTATGGAAAAATTTCTGAAGATTTGTTCGTATTAGAAGATTTGGAAACAATTAAGAAAACTATCATTGACTAAATGGATTTTTAAAATTGTTTCCATGATAGGGAAGCAAAAATTTCTCAACTATTTTAATAAGTTCACGGTTCATTTAAAGGATCTTTATCATTCATTTGTATTTATTTTTTTCTGTCACAAAAATGTTATAGTCTTCCTAAAAGAAGGGACAGAAATGATAATGAAGGTACCAACATATAAATATAGTGACTGAAAAAGTTATTTTAAAATGTTAATCAAACAGAGATTTAACTGTAAATGTTAGTTAGCTGGGAGTGATTGGGAGGGATACACACACACACACATACGCACATACACACACACACACACAAAGAGAGAGAGAGAGAGAGAGAGAGGGAGAGAGAGAGAGA
>NC_045030.1:82448005-82466958 GCF_008632895.1 Mastomys coucha | reverse complement strand
GAGAGAGAGAGAGAGAGAGAGAAAGAGAGAGAGAGAGTTTATTTTCTTTGCTTTGTAAAACATTTATATTTTATAGCAACCACAGATGTTGCTTAGGTAAAATAAAATCCTTTTATTAACTTTCAGGATTGTGGGCCTGTGTTTCCATTGCTGCTGCTGAGGTTGTGGTTTTGCATTATTTAGTTAAAAGGAGGCAATGCATAATCATGAGATATTTTATTATAGGAAAGAGAAAATAGGTTGGTCATGTGGAGAGAAAGAAAGGAGAGGAAGGATAGGAGAAGAGAAGGAAAGACAGAGAGGGCAAGAAAGTAAGAAAGGAAGCAAGAGAGGAGAGCAAGAGAGGAAGAAGGCAAGAGAGAGAACAAAGAGCAAGAGAGGAAGAAAGGAAGCAAGAGAGGACAAGGAGCAAGAGAGGAAGAAAGAAAGCAGGAAGGAGGGGAGGGGGAGAACCACCTCTTATATTGTGAGGTGGGGCTATCTGTCTGTAGGGTGGGACATGCCTGACTGTGGTCAGGTGACTGGGGGTAGGGTCCAGCTAGAATGCAGGGAGCTTGGGGCATTGTCTACGTGACAAAACACTGGGGTTCTGGAGTTCCAGACCTATACTCAACTGGGCCCAGGTTGCCTGAATAGACCAGTGCCCTACAACTCCCTTTCTTTTTTTTTCTTTTTATAAGGGATAGGTTGTTATCAGAATAACTGTCTACTATATTGGGAAAAGTATAGGGGCCCTGGAGTGATTGTGTTATTTGTGATGAAAATTTTTGGTGGGGTGGAAGTATCAGAAGAAATCCTATAGGCAGAGGGTGAGGATGGTAGGCAATGCAAGAAATTATAGAATCAATTGTTCCATGGGTACAGTTTGAGGATAATTACTTCACTTTTGAACAGAAATTAATTAATCTAGACAGTATGTTTTCCTTACTATCACTTAACTTCCCCTAAGTTCAGCAGCCATTTGTCTCTGGCAAGAGAGTTTATCTATAGCTGGAAGGTCCCAAGTCTCCTGTCTGTCCTCTGTGAAGTTCAGAGTGTGTCTAGGGAGTTTTCAGTGAGATGAAGTGTCTGCAGGAAGGCTGCTTTGTTGTCTGCAGGTCCCAGGAGATGGCCTTGTCTCTGGTGGATCTGCAGCTACAGGCATTGTCTTCTCTTGTAGGGGTAAACTTCTAGGATAATTAGGACAAAAGAATAGGACCCTAGGAGCAGGATGTCTGCATAGGGTGAATAGTGAATGTTAAGCCTGCAATGGTTTGTGTGGGAGCACAGCATGGATCATTGCTAGGATCTTAGAAAGCAAGGATTTGTACCGGATTTAATCCTGGAAGGAATCTTTTAAGTCTGCTTCAGGTGGCTGAGGAAGAAAATCATGTCTCTGGAATAAACATTAATAGTTTGTCTGTGAAAGGAAACTGGTTGTTAATTAAGGATTGAATGATGGTAATCAGCATAGTTGATTTGACCTGTGGAAGTAGATTAGGTGACTTAAGAAATCTTAAGCAAGTTGAAAACTTTTGGACATACATCGTTGATGTTAGGGAGAAAAATAAGTGTTTAAATAAAGAAGCAAGAAAATTTTGGGTTGAAAAGCACAATGTAGGCATCCTATAGAGGATACAATCAAGCAAAACCTCTGGTGCAGCAGTTTTGGTGGGCTTAGTTGAGTTGGGGAGGAGCTTGCCCCGCCATGAAGTGCCATGAGGTGTGTCCAATAGCCAGGTCCTTGTGTTCCCCATTTGTTTTTTTCTTGAGAAGCAGGAGTTGAAGTTTAACCATGAAGAAAAATTTAAGGCATGGAGGGTTGAGTGACAGGCTTTTTAGCCAAAGCAGCGGTAGCCTGCTAGCCAGTGTGAGAAAGGGGATGGAAGCTGCCAGTTAACTGGCAGGTAGAAGCAGACAGCTCAGAAGCAGCACTGTTGGCTGAAACGCAGCTTTCAATGCCGGCTGGGGGAAGACCAGAGAGCAGACATTCATGGTTAGGCCGTTTTGGACAGACACAAAGCAGAGGTGGGCCGAGCAGTCTGCATAGCAATGGAAGGAGTGGGGAAGAGAGAGAAAGGAATGTCTGGTTTTGAACTAGGTTACTCAAGGTTTCTGGTTCTGCTTTAAGTTGATGTCTGCCTGCCACCGCGGAAGCACGGGGCGGGCCGGCGCTGGTCTGGCACAGTGAGCTTTGCTCAGCATTCACCTCTGAGGCTTGGCCTGGGCCTACCGGGGCGGGGGTGGGGGGCAGATGGCTCTCTCTGCCTGTAGCTGTGCTTGCCATGGTCCACAGGGCCTGGCCTACTGCCACGGGAGCAGATGGGCTCTCTGCGACAGTGCTCACTAGTGCCCCACCACAGCAGACTGCCACCCTGGTGCTGGCCACCCGGGTGGCCAGGGAACAAAAAGTGGGGGTAGAATAACCTTATACCTGGGCCGGAGTTCCTGTGCCCTGGGCAGCACAGGTATAAGGTGCCTGCCTGCACATTCCGCCTCGCTGTAGGTGTGTGTGCGTGGGGGGGTGTCTGGGTCCAAGTCCGCAAGGGCAGATAAAGAGACAGCTGTAGGGGGGTCCCTTGGCCTCTCAAAAAGCCAGGGACATGGGCTCCCAGCCTCTGGACACCGCTGGATGTTGCGGAGAGGCTGGGAACTAGGGAAGAAGAGGGGTGGGGAAAGAGGCCAAAGGCAGTTGTTCTGAGCTTGCGAGAGGCAGGAGAGTCACTGGTCCTGGGTGCCACTTCTAGCAGTATTGGTTCGGTGTGGTCGTGACTGTTTGAGCCTCACAACCGGCCTCAGTTGTGGGGTTTGGTCTCTCTGTTGCCGATGGCACCTGGGGCTCTCTGCTGCTGATGTCTGCAGCTGTATGGCGCCCTACACAGATGGCAAGTTACTTCTGAAATAACTATTAGAGTCTTATACATAGATCCATGGTAAATAAAACATGTGAATTTTAAAGTTTAAAAGTAAGATTGTGGTTTCTGTTCCAACATATTTATTTTTCTGTGATTTTGTTCCAACATATTTATGTATAAGTAGGTAATATGGATTGTACATAATACATCCTGACTTAACTGTTGCTTGATAGATGCTTTTAAAGAACATGGATAATTCTTCCCTGATTTGAAGACTATCAATAGAACATGTCTTTTTAACCTTCTACCATTCTATTTCAAAAAATACTTTTGAAACTGGCTGATTCTCTATACACATTTCATTTGTCTATTAACTAATGATACAAAATAATGAATAGTTAATAATCTCTGATTGAAAAAAACCACTAAAAATTATTCCAGTTCTAACCAACAAAATGATTAAATAGATTTGGAATAAGCTGTCATGTTCCATTATACTCTTTTCCCACTATCTACAATATTTTTACTAATAGTTTGGCCATTCCTCCAGAAAATTTCCTGAATATTTTATGGCATCAGTAGTGTAGGAAAAAAATTAGAGGCAAGATAATTGGCATTTTGTTCATAGATTTTAACAATATTTTTCCAATTATCAGACTATCTCTTAGCTCCTTAATTTTTTCAATGTCAACTTTAAATACTTTAGGAGGTAAATATTGATTACAATTTCAGCAATCTTGGCATGTGAACAAATCTTGAATTTGTTCACTGAGCAAAACATGTACCATCAATGTCAAATTATACTGATTTTTGCTGGATCCAGTATGTCTGCATAAGGGGAGATGTGACACAGTTCCTGCCCTTGGAGCTTTGCTGAGCCATTGATTTCCATGATCCCCACATGTGCTGATGGTTGTTGCTCTGAAGTCAATCTGCTGTCTTCACTACTCCATTTTCAATCTCTCTTTCTGGGGAATATACTTCCTGCCATTACTCAGAGCTAATCACACCATAGTAAATGAAACAAATAGAGCTCTCAGAAATGAGGAATGGAGATGGTCATGAGGCTGTGGAGGATGCGGAATGGGCCCTCTGCTTGGCCTTTATGGCCATAGGAAATGATCTCTACAACATAACCACAGAGGTCATAAAACCCTACATGGTCCTTTGTAGAAATATTTCATTGCCAGACATGGCCTTGAATTTGTAATCATGAGGAGACACATATACCCTCTGTTCCAATGAATTCTGCATTAATTAGCTACAGTCAACTTGGTGAAATCAAGGATACAGAGTTAAAAGTGGTCTCAAGATGAAAAGGCATGGATAACAAAAAAAAATAGAAATTTATATATGATTTAGGAATAAATAGTACTAGAAGGAGAGAGCATGAGGCTATGGATTACTAGGATGAGGAAATGAGGGTTAGTGAATTTTAAAATAATGTAGAAACATATAAAAAGTTACTGCTTTGTTTTCCTAGCTATTTGAATAATTGGCAATGATAATGCCAATATTAGAGAGAGCTAACCATTTTACTTACATAAATTTTTAAACTTTGTAAGGAGTCTTGAATTTTAGGAGTCTGTAATTTTTCTATTCTTACATGAAAATAGTTCCTAAAGATTGCTGCTAAACCAGGAAACAACAAGAACTGTGTCCAGCTACACATGAAGAAAAGGCTGTGTAAACCTATCAGGAAATGTACTTCTGTTTTGTGTTTAGTTTCTGATCTAAGGAAATGGGGGTTGCGACTATTGATCTGGGATTCATAGAATTTATATAAATGTAAGAATTTTTGAAGATTATTAACAATGATCAAAACATTGATGATGTAACTTTAGTGAATAAAAGACTAGATTTGGTTTCTCTGGTGGGGAGAAGGCAAAAGCATGAGAAAGGAGAAAGCAAAAGGATAAGAAGGAAGAAGGGAAAAAAGAGAAGAATGATGAGACTCTTCAGGGAACAGAGAGTACCTGAAGTGACAGCTTGCATCTATTACTACTGACTTTAAGTCATTATTGAATCATTGCAGTTCCCATTCCCATCTTTCTCAGGACTCTCCTCATGTTAAAGCTGGGCCTCAGCAGATTTTGTCTGTGCATATTCTCTCTTTAATTTACCTCCTTCTGCTGCCTACAGTCTGATATATCCAGCTAGGTACCTTTAGGAATTTCTCACCCCTATGCTTTCCTATATGTCATCTTCATTATTTCTTAATCTTCTGAAGTTCATATTTCTTGTCTCATTGCCTCGAGAAGAAAGCAATAAATGACTCCCTTTTGATTGTTGCTCTGTATTCGGTTTTCCATTTTGAGGAATTCATAACTCCTCTAACCTCTGAAACACAGAAGCTATTTGAAATCTTGATTTGTCAAAGGAGGGTCTGGGAACTTCTAGAATTATCAAATTCTGGGAATTTGTTAGGAATGGAGATTCTCAGATCTAACTGTAGACCTACTGATTCATTATCTACTTAGCTGAATTGTGAATGAATTTTGTTAAGTAACTATGTAATTAGACCAAAGAATGAGAGAAACCTTGGACTAGGTAATTGGTTCTGTAACATGTTTTTAGTATCACATAATATTCAATAAAATAAGATTTAGGTATATTTACTCCAAATATCCCTGTAGTTGAACTTTACACTGGGGATTTTGACTAAGTTGTCCTGATACAATAGATAAGATATTCTAAGGTGTAGAAGTTTAGAAAGAAAACAACACAGTGATGGTTTTTGTTTAGTGAAATCATTGAGGTGGGAGGATGGCTGAGGTGGTACTGAACTCATCACTCAAGCATAAGGACCTGAGCTCATATCGTACTACCCATGTAAACTCCAAGTGTGATTGTCAAACTTAATATTTTCTGCTGTTTTAACAAAGCATCATGATCAAGGAAATTTATATAAGACAGCACTTAAATTGAGGCTGCATAGTTCAAGAGGTCAGTAGAGTACATGGTCAACATGGAAGAGAGTGTTTGTAGCAGACAAGCAGGCAGGCACATTGTTAGAAGAGTGGCAGAGTGAGCATACATGCTGAAAGAACAACTGTGAGGCTGAAAGAGAGATAACTAGGACTGGCATGGGATTTTGAAACCTCAAAGCCACCTACCATGATATAACTCCAAGAAGACCATACCTTCTCCAACTAGGACAAGCCTCCTAATTCTTTCCAAAGAGTTTTATAAAGTGAGGACCAAGCATTTAAATATATGAGCTTGTGTGGACCACTCTTATTCAAACAGCCTCTGTGATTCTATGCATGTGGAATGATAGCACAGAGAATAGGAGATAAGGTGATCCCTGGAGTTCTCTAGTCTGTCAGAATAACTAAACAGTGAACACCAGATTCAGTAAGACATACACACACACACACACACACACACACACACACACACACACACACACATATAAATTAAAGCAGTGAGTGATCAAAGTCATCAAATGTTGATTTCTAGTTTCCACACGTATATAAGCACACATGCTATGTGTATACAAGTATGTGCACACACACAAATACATACATATACACACACTGACATCATTGATCAGTGTTAAAGATCAGTCACTGAAAAGTCAATTTTGAGAGTTCTTGGAAGAAATATGCTATGACATGTTCATCTTCTCCATTAGATTCTACCAAGCCTAAAGTAAACAAATTGCATTTTAAGACTAAATTAGAAGAGTTTTTAAGGCACAGGAATGCCTAACCCAATAGCTACCTCCAATATTTTTTTCTACCTTACATGTCCTTTGTGTGCATAACACCACTTCCAGTTTGAGAATTTTATGTGGTTTTCATGTATGTACCTCTGCATATATATGATTTTCTTGTGCTTTCACTTTGCATGTTTTGCTTCTGTGTTGCTTTGTCATATTACAATTTTTGTTTTTATCTTTTATTATTATTCCTTGGAAACTTTTTTTTTTTACTTTTCCTATTTTATTTTATTATTATTCCTTAGATACCTATACTTTTTATATGAAAAGACAAAAGGGATATGGACCCAGGTGGGAGGGGAGGTTGGGAGGAACTGGAAGGAGTAGGAGAATGGGAAGCTATCATCAGAGCATAATGTATAAAAATATTTTCAATAAAAGAATAAAAAAATCTACTACATCTTACTTATAATATCCAAATGGCAACCAACTGATATATAATTCCTAGTTAGAAAAAACTAAAATTAATTGTGACATGACAGTAAAGTCTTTAACATCAAAATAAAAGAGATGACAGGATACTATATGCAGCATACCCTGCAAGTGTTTGACCAGTAGAAATAAAATGTGCTGTTTGCTTATGTACAGGCAAAGAAGAATAAGACAAGCTTAACATTTGCCTAAAAAAACCCATTGTGAGAACAAGAAAATGGGCAAATACGGATTCTAATTGTCTATGATGAACATCCTTTGATTTTCCAAAATTGATTCTACAATAATAATCACACCTAGGATGAGTTTGACAGAGTCTCAGTTGCATCCCAAAACAGAGAAGCCAGGAATAAATGTGGACAGACTTCAGAGAATAAGGTAAAATGATAAATTTGAAGATGCCATGATAAAACTCATTATTTTGTGCTCTTAATTTTTTTTAACTTTTTATTGATTCTTTGTGAGTTTCAGACTATGCACTCCAATCCAACTAATCTCCCTATCCCTCTATATCCACCCTCTGTCCTAACAACTTCTTTTCCAAAAGAAAACAAAAAAATTAAAAAATTAAAACAACAATAAAGAGGAAAAGTAACATCAAAAAACAAAAATAAAAACAAAACTCACTGTAGAAGCTGCAGTCTCACACAGTGTACCCTTTTACTCAAACAACTTTACTTGCCGATGTTTATTGCATTGAGTCAATGCCACTGACTTCTGCTACACTAACAATACTAGATCCTTATGGAGCTCCTCTCAGATAGCCTCCCATGTTATTGGAGGCCCTGCAGCTTTACTTCTGCAGAAATTACCCTTTGATGTACACCAGCAGTTCATAAATGGAGTAGATTTTGGGGTGGACAACTCCAGGCCTGGGATCTGAGCCTTGGTAGTAGTTGTTTTGTTCAACCCATCAATTCTCTTTCACCCATGCCACCAGGGCCAGTTTTCCTCCTTGTAGCAGTCTGCAAGAGACAGAGCTAGCTCTTCAGTGCTCATACTATTTTGTCAGCTCTCAAGCACCCATGCCACCAGGACCACCTTACCAGCACTGTGTAGCTAAGGACAGGTTCAGCTCTCCCTAGTTCAGCCAGACAGGCATGTTTGTACACTTGAAAGGTAATGCTTGGAGATAGAGAAATGGGACAGTAGATAAGATCATTTGTTGTTCTTCCAGAGAACCTGGGTTTGAGTCACTGTACCCACAAAACAACTTACAACCATCTGTAACTCTAGCTCCAGGGGATCTGACACCCTTTTCTGCCCTCCGCAGGCACTGTATGCAGAAACATGCATGCAGGTGCACAAACATGCATGCAGGAAAAGAGGGCAAATACATAAAATAAAAATAAATTAATATTTTTAAAGTTAGTTCTTGAGTCAATGACATTTATAACCATATTCTATGTACTTATCCTTAAAGTCACAGATATGTGTAGCTTTCTCCAAAGAAGCTCCTTTTTTGTGTGTCAGAGACCAATACAGAAATCTACAATTGCTCAAAATCCGCAGAATAGATGATAATGGAAAGCCCATCCCCAGTTGGTATATCTATAATGCAACTCCTACACCTAAAGCTCTGAAACATTACAGAGGAGGGAGCACTTAAAGATTTTAAGTGCCAATATGGTTACATAAACAAGATCTATATAAAGAAGATAGTAATTGCCATGCCAACATGGATGAACAACATTTATTGGTGCAGTAGTTATGCCACATCTAAGAACCAGCAGTTCATCATAGCTCTTTCTATTTTTTAGCTATTATTTTCTTTCTACTATACTTCTGTTACATTCCCTGAGCCTTTTGTAGGGGGTGTGTTATATAAATGCCCCATTTGGGACTGAGCAAAAGTCACTTCCTTAGTGTATTGACACATTTGTGAATCTCTGCATTAATCACTACCTATTCCAAACTGAAACATCTTTGATCATGACTGAAAACAATTTGATCTGCAGATATAAATATGACTACTTAAAAGATAAATACCATGTCCATTAAGTAAAGCAACAGGAATAGGTTCCTCATTAAGGCCTATGACCTCCATATCCATGGGTTTTGATGAAATTTGGAGTATCTAGTATATGTTCTTTCCATGGAATGGACCTAAAATTCAATAATAAAAATGGTACATATTCTCATAACAATCACACCATTATTATATTACTATATACATATTACCTGACAGATTTTCATTGTAAATTGTAACATTTTCATTATAATTTGTACCATTTACATTTTTTTCACTAGTAGCTATTAAATAGCACTTTCTTGCATTCTGAATGCTAGATAGCAAGGAGGAAGCTTCCAACTCAATTGTAACCCAAATTCTTTATATACTGAAATGTGTGTGCTGAATTCAACAAAAGGGTTTATTAACTAATTCTGATGAGCAACCAATGAAAATGACAACATTCTAGATTGTTTAGAGAGGTATTCGGGATCTTTCTTGATCAATTCCTCATAAGGAGACTCTGGAATTTGTTTTTAACAACCCACAACACCTTACTTAATTTAGCTTACATTTTAATTGGCTTACAAAATAGTGTTTTTGTATGTATTGTTTATATTTTAGTTAATCCTTCAAGTATCCCTCCTTTTTCTACCTTTCTGTTCCTATTTCTGATTAAATATTTATACCCATCCTGTTTGTTCTTGCTGCTTTCATACAACCTATGTCATATTATCCCTTATTTCTTAAAGAACCTCCAAGCAGCTTCTTTATTTTACCTTATAATTATTTTAATTTAAATAAGCAAATCCAAACATTCAAAACAAAGTTCCATAATTTAGAGATACCATGTAGTGCTTGTTTTTATGGATTTATATTACTTCATTTAGTGTATCTACAGTTCCATCTATTTACCTGAAAATTTCACAATTGGATCTTATCTTTAGATGTATAAAATTCCATTGCATATATATTCCACACACTTACTATCCTTTAACCAGTAGCCATTTAGGCTGATTTATTCTGTTTCTTAGCTATTTTAACCAGCATAGCAATGAACACAAACAAGTAAGTATCTTTGTTGTAGGATATTAAGAGTCTTAGATATTTGTCTAAGAAAGGTTTAGTCCTATATCTAGCCTTTTGAAGAATGTTCACATTTACTTGCATAGTAACAATACAAATTTGCTCTCCTAACAACAGTAAATAAAGGTTACCTCCCTCCATCCTGACCAGAATTTCTTGTCTTTTGATTCCTTAATGATAGCTACTCCTATCAAAGCAACATGGAATGTCAAAATATGTTTAATTTGCATTTCCCTGATGATTAATAATATTGAACATTTAAAAAAAATGTTTATTACACACTCAACTCTTCCTCTTTTGAAAACATTTTATCCAGATCTGTAGTCAATTTTATTCATTTGTTTGTTTAATTGATATTTACTTTGTGAGTTCTTTGTTTATTCTAGATATCAATCTTCTGCAAGATGTATAGCTGAGAAGTATTTTTTCAATCGCATAGGATTACTACTCAAGACTGTCTTCTTTGCTATAAAGAGGCTTTTTATCTTCATCAAGTTCCATTTGTCATTTCTGGCATTATTTCCCAAGTGACTGGAGTGTTATTTAGACAGTTTTACCTGTGACTATATCACATATAGTACTCCCTAACTTTTCACCTAAGAGTTTCAGAAGCTCAGGTTTTATACAGATGTACTTTTTTTTTAAAAGTTGATTTTGTGCAAGTTTTTTTTTAATTTTGTTCTATGTTAAACATAAAACTACTCTGAAGGAGCAAAACATATTTATTACATGTATAAGTATATTAGAAAATCAAAGTCTAGTTTCTAAGTAACTAGATCTAAGATTGGTTAATATTTTATTAAATTTATGCCCTCTCCCCAAGGTCCACTCCTTATCTATTTCCCTTCAGAAAAGAGTACATCCAGGGATATAAACCAAACTCAGCATAGCAGGATGCAATAATACTATGTATATACCCTCATATTAAGGGTGAATGAGGCAATCTAGTAAGAATGGAAAGGATGTTAGAGAAATTAAAATTGTCAGAGAAACTGCATTCCTACTGTTAGGAATCTTAAAAGACCACCAAAGTAAAGAACCACAGCATGTATGTACAGGGCCCGTTGCAGACCTATGCAGTCTTCATGGTTGTTTCTTCCATCTGCTTCCATCAGCCGTGGAAGGAAACCTCTCTGATGATGACTGGGCTAGGCACTGATCCTATGAGCATAATGGAACATCATGAGCAATCGTTTCATTGACTTGTTTTGGCAGTCATATTTGGTTCTACCCTAGGCTTCTAAGCCACCCAGCTTCTAGATCCTGAAATCTAGGCAGTGCATGGCATGGACTCCTTCTTCTAGAGTAGACCTCAGGTTAGACCATTCATTGGTCGACAATCCCACAAGCTGTAAGTCATCATTGCCCCAGCACATCGTGCAGGCAGGGCAGGTTGTGGGTCTCAATTTTGTATCTGGGTTAGTACTTGGAAGCCTAGCCTAGTTACAGAAGATAGGTGGTTCAGGCTCCACATCCTGGATTATGAGTTCTCCCTAGGGTCAACCTCATAGGATCTAGGAAGATGGGAGGAGATGCAGAGACCTATAATCAAACCTTCAGGAGAGCTTGTGGAACTTCACAGAAGAAGGGGTCGAAAAACTGTAAAGTCCAAAAGGATGGAGGACACCAGGAGAAGACAGTCCACAGAATCAAATAAGGAGAGCACAAATAAGAACTCATAGAAACTGAAGGGGCAGCCAGGAAGCCTGTATAAGTTGGCAACAGGCCCTGTGGTTACATGAACAGAATCCTGTAGTAGGATTCCATATTTTAGTCCTCTAAAAGCCTACATATTTTAGATATTTCTCCCCATAGTCTCTCTCTCCCTTCCCCCATCTGACATTTCCTGTTCTCATCTTAACACAACCACAGTCAACCCACAACATATATTCTATTTTCCTTTTGCAGTGAGATCCATGTATCCTCATGAATGGGCAAAATTTTCATCAGAAGATGAAAAGATCTCTAGTGCTCATGGACCAGTAGAATTAATATAGCAAAGTCTGCCATCCCACCAAAAGAAATCTACAGATTCAACTCAATCCCCATCAAAATTCTAATACAATACTTTATAGAAATTGAAAAAATAATATTAATTTCATATTGAAAAACAAAACAAAAATGAGGATAGCTATTATAATTCTGAACAATAAAAGAACTTGCAGAAGTATCACCATTCCTGATTTTAAGTTATACTAAAGAGCTATAGCAATAGAAAATTGATACATCTATGGACATATAATTTATGATAATGATTCTAGAAATACACAGTACAAAAAGTATGTCCAACAAATTGTGATGGTCTAACTAGATGTCTGCTTGTAGAAGACTATCTGTGCAAAATTCAATTCCAAGTGGATTAAAGATATCAACAAAAAAACAGACATACTGAACCTGTTCAAAGAGAAAGTCTGGAATAGCCTTGAACATATCAACACTGGAGACAATTTTCTAAACAGAACACTGATAGCATGGGCAGTAGGATCAACAATTCATAAATAGGACTTCATGAAACTGTAAACTTCTGTAAGGCAAAGAACACCATCAATATGATAAAATGGCAGCTTATAAAATAGGAAAGATTTTTTCCAACTCGACATCCAATAGAAGAGTAATATCCAAAATATATAAAGAATTCAATAAACAAGATATCACCAAACCAAACAATCCAATTTAAAAATGGGAGAATTCTAACTAAAGGAATCTAAAATGGCTAAGAAACACTTAAAAACTGATCAACATACTTAGTCATCAGGAATGTATGAATCAAAACTACTTTGAGATTCCACCTTATACCTGGTAGAATGATTAAGATCAACAACACAAATGACAGTGAATGCTAGCAAGGATGTGAAGCAAGAGGAACATTCCTCTATTGGCTGGTGAGGATGCAACTCATATAGCTACTATGGAAACCAATAAGGTGCGTCTAAGAAAATTGGGAATATAACTTCCTTAAGACCCAAATATACCATTCTCAGATATATACTCTAAAGAAGCTCCATCCTACCACAAGATTACTTCTTCAGTTATATTCAGAGTGAATTTATTCATAATAGCCAGAATCTGGAAACAAACAAGATATCCTTCAACTGAAGTGTGGATAAAGAAGATATGGTATATATACATAATAAAGTAGTATTCAGCTATCGCCACGGACCGGGTTCATTGTGGGTACCCCAATTTCCACGGGATGAGAGCTCTGTTCAGGTGGGCAATAAGTCGGCGGATAACAGACAGACTCGACACAAGAGTGTACTGAATCTGAATGTATTTGTACAAGGTGAAATTCAGGCTTAAATAGCATACAGCAAGCAGGGCAGATGACAAGAGTCATGTAGGCGGGCGAGGGTTACAAGGGCAATAGGATCAGGGCGCAAGACTGAGGTCACATAGGCAAGTGACCGCCACATCAAGGTCAGTAGGATCAGGTAGCCAGGTATGAAACAGGCAGAAGAGCAGTGGAGCCCTCCCTGCTGGGGGCTATTTTGGTATTCCTATGCTAATTCTCTGGCTCTGCTGGAGGCAAGGACCAGGAGATTCCAATCTAGCAGCTCCTGCTAATTCTCTGGGTCTTGCTAGAGGCAAGAACCAGGAAGTTCTAATCTAACAGTTCTAGCTAATGTCCTTGAGTGAAGGAAGCCCTTGGATTACTCTCTAGTATGTAAAACAGTTCTGTGTTCTGTGGGACTGCTCTAAGAAATGTGTTTGACCTCCGATGCTAACTCTGAGGACAGTCTATCTGATGAGGCAGATACCTGGAGAGAAATTCCAAGCTAAGGACAGCTTGGAATTAAATTAGGATAGGTTGTAAACATTGTGCTGGCCAGGAAACCACGCCCAATCTTAGCCATTTACGAATCATTTCTTGGGGTACCTTTTATGCCTAAATAAGAGGGCGTGTTGACGATTGGAAAGACTAATCTGGAACACATCTGAATTAGGAGATACCAGAGACTATCTGAATATCCACAAGGCACAGGACTCCTTTTGGAGGCTTAACACCTCTTACCCTTGATCAGGCTTTTACTACGCCCCTCTCCCGATATTATGGATTTAACTAGAGTAGATGAGTGAGTGTGGCAAGCTATCATGAAAAAAATGCCATCAAAAAATATGCAGGGAAATGGGATTGAACTAGGAAAAAAAATCATCTTGAGTGAGGTAACCTAGACCCAGAAGAACAAACATGGTATGTACTCAATTATAAGCAGGTAATAACTCTTAAGCAAAGGATAATCATAGTAAAATTAATAGACCTGAGAATTTTAAAATAAGTTTTAGTCTGTTTTCATTTAGACATTTTTATTCTTTAAGATTTTCATGCGATGTAATTTGTCCATATTTATTCCATCATCCTCAACTTCTCTCAGATACGTACTTCTCTGACCACACAACTTTTGCCTTGTTTTATTTTGTTTTTAAAAAGCATTCCATTCAATATTTGTTGGGTGTAAGATTATCCACTGGTGCATTCTTTACATACCACGTGTCAAATCTTTAAAGAAAACTGACTCTGCTGTTCCAAGTAGCTATAAATTACCAAAAGATCTACTTCTGGGATTGGTGGTTATCTCTCTCACTCCATTGTTGGTATTTGGCTTCACGAACATGTGGAGGTCTAAGGCATGCTGTTACAACCACTGTGAGTTCTTATATGCAACTACCCTATTGTGTCTGGAAAACAGATCCATTGTAGTCATTCATCATCTGTGTTTTCTATACGCTTTCTTCTTGTTGTTCTATGAAGATAATTGAATCTTGAGAGGTCAGACTTTAATTTTCCCATAATAAATTTCTCAAACTGTGTACTTTTCAAAGATATCTCTGCAGGAGATAAAATGGGAAGAAATAGTAAAATGTTTAAAAATAATATTCTGAGAGCTCAACCTTTCTTTCTACCAGATCAGTGGTCAGATACATGCCCACAAGTACATCCTGTAAGCTTCCCAGGAAGCCCCCAGTAATCAAAGACATAGGTTAGACTCTCACCTAATCACAGGTAATCATACTACCTCGAATAACAAAGGGGCCCAGCTGAAAAAGGACCCACCACTACCACCCCACACCCACCACAGAGCTCCAATTTCTCCCCTGTTGGCTTCTTACTCAGGCCAGATCAACAGGTCCCCATACTCTCCTACCCCCCACAGGCCTTCTACCTCACAGGAGGATCAAAGTAACCAGAGACAGAGCTCACCTGTCTGCCAGGAGGCCTGCAAATACCAGGGATATAGGAAGCCTGCTTTAACTAGAGATACAAGAAGTCCACCCTAACCAAAGGCGGCATGGACTGCCTCCAAAAAGACTGTCTCTACCTCCCTCCAAGGAGGCCTGCACTAGTCAGAAACATCCAGGCCAGTTAACACCAGAGAACAAGATGGCCAAATACGAGTAAAGGATTGTAAGTTTCAGAATCCACTGCAATCTGGCACCACTAGAACCCGGCTCTCCCACCACAGCAAGTCCTGAATACCCCAACATGTCTGAATAGCAAGAATATTATTTAAAATCCCATCTCATGAAAATGATAGTGGCCTTTAAGGTAGATATTAAAAAAAAAAAAAACTCTTTTAAAGAAATACAGGGGAACACAGGTAAAAAGGTGGAATCCCTTAAAGACAAAACAAATCCCTTAAAGAAATACAGGAATATACAATCAAGCAGATGAAGAAATTGAACAAAATGTTCTAGGAGCAAAAAGTGGAAATAGAAACTATATAAAATAAATCAAAAAAGGGGGCAACTCTGGAGATGGAAAACCTAGGAAAGAGATTATGAGTTACAGATGTAAGCATCAGCAACAGAATACAAGAAATAGGAGAGAGAATCTCAGGTGCAGAAGATATTGACAAAACAGAAAGCTCCTACCCAAAACATCCAGAAAATTCAGGACTCATTGAATCCACCAAACCCAAGAGTAATAGGAACAGAATAGAGTGAAGATTCCCAAACCAAGAGACCAGAAAACACCTTCATCAAAATCATAAACGGAAACTTCTCTAGCCTAAAGAAAGAGATGGCTATAAATGTACAAGAAGCCTACAAAACATAAAATAGACTAAACCAGAAAAGAAATTATTCCTGTCACATAATAATCAAAATTCTAAATGCAAAGAATAAAGAAAGAATATTAAAATGAGTAAGGGGAAAAGGCCAAATAACATATAAAGGCAGACCTATCATAATTACACCAGACTTCTCAAAAGAAACTCTAGTAGGCAGAAAATCTTGGACAGAGGACATCCAGACACTAAGAAAATACAAATGCCAGCCCAGGATACACTACCCAGCCAAACTATCACAATAGATGGAGAAACTAAGACATCTCATGAAAAAAACAAATTTAAACAATATATTTTTACTAATACAGCCCTACAAAAGATACTGGAATGAAATCCCATTTACAAGGAGGGTAACTATATGCAAGAAAACACAAGAAATTAAATATTCATAATAAACCCAGAAGAAGCAGATCATACACATATAATACCACATCCAGGAACAAAAATAATGGGAACTAATAATTAGCTATCTTTAGTATTTCTCAACATCAATGGATTCAATTCCACAATAAAAAGACCCAGGCTAACAGAATGGATACAGAAACAGGATCCAGCAGTTTCCTAAATAAAAGAAACACACTTCAGTGAAAAAGATAGACACTAGATTAGAGTAAAAAGCAGGAAAAAAGTTCCCCAAATAAATGATCACAAGAAAAAAGCTGGTGCTACCATTCTTATCCAATATAATAGACTTTCAACCAAAAATTCTCAAGTGAGATGGGGTGGATACTTCACATTTCTAAGGAAAATTCCACCAAGAGGAAGTTTCAATTCTGAATATCTATTCCACAAATGAAAGGCCACTCACATTCATTAAAGAAAATTTACTGAAGCCCCCCAAAACACATTGAACACCACACAATAATAGTGAGAGATTTCAACACCCCGTTCTCACCAATGACAGGTCATTGAATTAAAAACACAACAAAGACATAGTGGAATTAATAGAAAATTTGAACCAAATGAATTTAACAGATATCTATATAGCATTAGCACATCAGGGAACTTTTTACAAAATTGAGCAAATAATTGGTCATAAAACAAGCCTTAACAGATACAAGAAGATTGAAATAATACTTTGTATTCTGTCATACCACCACAGACTAAGGTTAGACTTCAACAACAACAAAAACAACAGAAATTCCACATACTCATGGAAACTAAACAACTCTCTGTTCAGTGATAACCTGGTCAGGAAAGAAATAAGAAAGAAATCAAGGATGTTATAGAATTCAAGGAAAATGAAGGCATATCACACCCAAACTTATGGGACATAATGAAAGGAATATTAAGAGGACAATATACATCACAATATGTCTTCATAAAGAAATTGGAAAGATCTTATATAAGCAAATTAACAGCATATCTGAAAGCTCTAGAACACAAAGAAGCAAACATACCAAAGAGGAGTAGAATTCTGGAAATAGTCAAGCTCAGAGATGAAATCAGTAAAACCAAGAGCTGGTTCTTTAAGAAAATGAACAAGATAGAGAACTCTTTAGCTAAAATAACTAAAGGGAATAGAGACAGTATTCAAATTAACAAAATCTGAAATGAAAAGGGAGAGCTAACAATAGAAAGTGGGAAAATTAAAAAAAAAAAATCAGAAACTATTACAAAAGTCTATATTCTCCAAAACTGGAAAACACAGATGAAATGGATGATTTTATAGATGGATACCATGTGCCAAATTTAAACCAAGATCAGGCAAACTATCTAAACAGTCTCGTAACCCTCAAGGAAATAGAAATAGTCATAAAAAACTTCCTAACAAAATAAAGCCCAAGGCCAGATGGTTTTGGTGCAGAATTTCAGCAGAGCTTCAAAGAAGAGCATTAGCTCCTCAAACTATCTATGAAATAGAAACAGAAGGAATACTACCAAATTCATTCTATGAACCCATAGTTACTCTGATACGTGAACCACACAAAGACTCCAGAAAGAGAACTTGAGACCAGTCTTCTTTAAAATATCAATTCAAAAATACTCAAACTCTTACAAACCAAATATAAGAACACATCACAATCATCATTCCCCAAGATCAGGTAGGCTTCATCCCAGGGATGCATGAATGGTTCAATATATGAAAATCCATCAACATAATGCACTATATAAATAAATTGTAGTAAAAAAGCCACATGATCTCAATAGATGCTGAAAAAGCCTTTGTCTAATACAACACTCCTTCATGTTTGGAGACATCAGGAATTAGTGGCTCATACCTAAACATAATAAAAGCAATATATCAAGACAACAACCAATATCAAATTTGCTGTTGAGAAACTTGAGGCAATCCCATTAAAATCTGCAATAGACAAGCTGTCCACTCCTTCCCTATCTATTCAATATACTACTCAAATCTCTGACCAGAGCAATTAAACAACAAAAGGAGATCAAAGGAATACAAATTGGAAAGGAAAAATTTAAAGTATCACTATTTGCAAATAATATGATAGTGTATATAAGCAATCCCCAAAATTCAATCAGAGAATTTCTACAGCTTGTAAATAACTTCAGCAAAGTGGTAGGATATAAAATTAATTTAATCAAATCAGTAGCTTTCCTTTATTCAGGTGATAAACAGGCTGAGAAAGAAATTAGAGAACAACGCCCTTCACAATAGCCACAAACATTAAAAAATAACTTCCTGTAACTCTAGCCATGAAAGTGAAAGATCTATACAACAAGAACTTCAAATCCCTGAACAAAGAAATGGAAGAAGACCTCAGAAGATAGAAAGATCTCCCATATCTCCCATGCTCATGGATTGGTAGGATTAACATAGTGAAAATCACAACCTTAACAAAAGCAATCTACAGATTCAATGCAATCCCCATCAAAACTCCAAAACAATTCTTCAC
>NC_045030.1:82437263-82447995 GCF_008632895.1 Mastomys coucha | reverse complement strand
ATAAAGCTGAACTACTAAGCAATATTGATTTTAAAAATTGAATGATTTGATACAAAAATAGACAGGTCAATCAATGGAATAGAATCAAAACCCCAAAAGAAAACCCACATACCTATGGACACTTGATCTTTGACAAAGAAGCCAAAACCATACAGTGGAAAATTGAAATCATCTTCAATAACTGGTGCTAGCCTACCTGGTGGGCTCTATGTAGAAAAATAAGAGGACCATATTTATTAACCTGTGGAAAGTTTAAGTCCAAATGGGTCAAGAACTTCAACATGAAATGAGATGCACTTAATCTAATAAAAAAGAAATTGTGAAACAGCCCCAAACACATTGGAAAAGGGATAATTTTCCAGAATAGTCCCCCAATGGCTCATGCTCAAATATCAACAATAGATAAGCTTACTGAAAAACTTTTGTAAAGCTAAGGACACCATCACTTGGACAAATCAGCAACTGACAAATTGGGAATAATCTTCATTAACCCTACATCTGACAGTGGGCTAATATCCAAAATATATAAAGAACTCAAAATTATACTTCCAAAGAACCAAGTAACCCAGTTTAAAAATAGTCTAGAAACCTAAACAGAGCATTCACAACAGAAGAATCTCGAATGGCCAAGAAGCACTTAAAGAAATGTTCAAGGTCCTTTGTCATCAGAGAAATGCAAATCAAACAACCCTGATAGTTCACCTCATACCAAATCAGAATGGCTAATACCAAAACCTCAAGTGACAGCACATGTTGGCAAGGATGAAGAGAAAGAGGATCATACCTCCATTGCTAGTGGGATTGAAAGCTAGTCCAACCACTCTAGTAATCAATCTGGCAATTCCTCAGAAAATTGGAAATAGTTCAACTTGAAGACCCAGCTATACCACTCTTTGGAATATACCTAAAAACCCAACCAACACAAGGACACATGCTCCACCATGTTCATAATGGCCTTATATGTAATAGCTAGAAGGTGGAAACATCACAGATGTCCCTCACCTGAAGAATGGATTCAGAAGTTCATTTACACAATGAAATACTATTCAACTATTAAAACAAGGACATCATGAATTTTGCAGGCAAGTGGATGCAAGTAGAAAATATCATCCTGAGGGAGGTAACCCAGACCAAAATGACATACGTGGTATGTACTTACTGATTAGTGAATTTTAGCCCAAAAGTACAAAATACCTAGGACACAACCCACAAAGTGTAAGAAGTGTAACAAATAGAAAGGTCCAAGTGAGGATGTTTTAATTCTATATAGAAAGGTGGAGGAAATAATCATGGGAGGCAGAGGGAGGGAGAGACCTGGGTGGGAGAAGGGAGGAGGAGGGGAAAAGGAGAGCAGGATGAGGTATAGGGTGAAGGAAAAAAGAGGAAGCCCAGAGGGCCAAGAAAATGAATGGAGGTAAGCATCATCTGTGGGAGTGTGAGGTAGGGGGACCCTTTAGAATGTACCAGAGATCTGGGAGATGAAAGACTCTGAAGACTCAATGGGGTTGACCTTAACAAAAATTCCCACATTGGTGGGAGAGATCTCAAAGAGCCTACCTCTAGTTAGATAGATAGGGTCTAAAGCAGAATGACAGGGTTACTAACACACAGTCAAAATTTCTGACCTAGAACTCTTCCTGTCTAAAACAACTGTAGGCAAAATATAGAGAAGAGATTGAAGGAAAGATGGTCCAATGACTGGTACAACTTGGGAGCCATCTCATTGGAGTATACCAAGTCTTGATACCATTATTGATGCTATGGTGTGCTTACAGGTTGGAATCTGGCATGACTGTCTTCTGAGAGGTCCTACCAGCAGCTGACTGAAACAGATGTAGATACTTACACCCAAGCATTTGACTAAAGTTGGGGACCTCTAAGGTTGAATTAGGAAGCTGAAGGATAGAGTGACCCCATAGGAAGACCAGCAGACTCAACTAACTCAGATTCCAGAGAACTCCTAAAGACTGAACCAACAATGAAGAGCATACACAGGCACTTTGAGGGCCCTGTCACAAATATAGCGGTAGTCTTCCTGATCAGGTTTTAGTGGGAGAAGATGTGCTTAATCCTCAGGATACTTATGGCCCCAGGAGAGTAGGAGTCTTGATGGGAAGCAAAGTATTTCAGAGGCAATGGGGAGACAGAATGGGATGAGGAACTGTGAGAGGGGGTACTGGGGGCACAACAGTAAATCAATAAAATAATAAAAATTATAAAAAAGATCAATATAAAAATAATATTCAATTTTCCCATGTTTTATTTAATGTTATATAATATATTTGATCATGTTTTCCCTCCCCAGACTTTTCCCAAACCCTTGCCATTAGCATTCAACTTCATGTTCTTTCTCTGTCTCAAACACATGCACAAAACAGAAACAACCACCCCCAATGAAAATTAACACAAACTAAAGAGCATTCTCCACATAGTATGATTTATTTTCCCCAATTACTTTCTGGTTCTTCTTGTTTTCTCAATTAATTAATTAATTAATTAACTTTACATTCTAATCAATGTCCCCCTTCTCCTCCCCCACCAACACATTTTCTTACCACATCCATTCCTCTGTGAGAGTAAAGATCCCTTGGGTATCCTCCCATCCTGGCAGACTTTCTATTTTAGGTATTCAGGACACACATGAAGACCAAGCTGCAGATTTGCTGCAAATGTGAGGTAGACCTAGGTACAGGCAGTTTATATTCTTTGGTTGGTGGTTCAAACTCTGTGAGCATCAAGATTCCTCATTAGTTGATTCTGTTGGTCTTGCTGTGGAATTCTTATCCCCTTCAGAGCCAACAATGCAATCCTTCTTCCTGTATTTGAATAAGGGTCCCCAAGTTCCTTCCACTGTTTGACAGTGGGTTTCTTTATCTGTCTGAGTCAGTTGATGAGTGGAGCCTTTCACAGGACAACATACTCCTATCTGGAAGTATAACAGACTTTCATTAATAGTATCAGGGATTGGTCCTTTTCCATGGGATGGGTCTCAATTTGGGCCAGTTATTAATTGCCCATTCCCTCAGTCTCTGTGGCATTCCCTGTGCCTGACTTTCTCGTATACAGGATAAAATTTGGGTTGAAAGTTTTGTGGAGGGGTTGGTGTCTATATTGCTCCATTGGGGTTCCTGCCTGGCTAGAAGAAGTTTTTTCTTCAGGTTTCATATCTGCAATGTTGTGAGTCACAGCTAAGATCATCCACATTGATTTTTGGATGTCACCATTATTGCAGGTCTCTGACTCATCCTCAAGATGCCCCCTACCTTGGCTCCATTCATTTTCATGGCCATCTCTCCTTTCCTCCGCCAAAATGATCCTGTACCACCGATTCAAATCCCTTTCCCCCTCTCAGTTCTCTACCCCATCTCCCTATTATGACTTTTATTTTCCCTTCTAAGTGAGATTCAGGCATTTCTGATTGGGTCTTCCTTCTTGTTTAGCTTCTTTGGGTCTATGGAGTGAAGAATGGCACCTGAATTTTAAGCTATTATCCACTTATAAGTGAGTACATACCATGCATATCCTTTTGGAACGGGGTTACCTCACTTAGGATGATGTCTTTGATGTGTTCCTGGATTTGGTTTGTGAGTATTTTATTATGTATTTTTTACTTCAATGTTCATAAGAAATAAGTCTAAAGTTCTCATTTTATTGTGTCTTTCTGTTGTTTACATATTAGGGTGAGTATAGCCTCATAGAATGCATTTGGTAGAGTTCCTTCTGTATCTATTTTTGAAATAGTTTAAGAAGTATTGATATTAGCTCTTCTTTGAAAATTTAGTAGAATTCTGCACTAAAACTAAAACTGGACTTTTTTAATTGGGAAATTTTTAATGACTTCTTCTAATTCTTTTTTTTTTATTAGATATTTTCTTTATTTACATGTAAATTTCTCCTTTCCCAGTTTCCCCTCCACAAAACAAAGAAACAAACAAAAACAACAAAAGCAAACCCCTGTTGCCTCCCCCCTCCCCATGCCTGCTGCCCCACCCTCTCCCATTTATTGGCCCTGGCATTCTTCTAATTCTTTAGTAGTAATTCGGCTGTTGAAATAGTTTAACCGATTTTGACTTATCTTTGGTAAGTGTTATCTACTTAGAAAACTGTCCATTTCAATAAGATTTTACAATTTTGTTGACTACAGGTCTTTGAGGTAACACCTAATGATTCTTTGGAATTCCTCAATGTCTTATGTCTTTATGTCTTGAATTTTATTACTGGTATTGTTGATGTGGGTGAAGTCTCCCTGCCTTTTAATTAGTTTGTTTAAGGGTTTGTCTATCTTGTTCATTTTTCTAAAAGAAGCAGATCTTGGTTTCATTGATTCATTGTATTGTTCTCTCCATTTCAAATTGATTGATTTGAGTGTGATTATTTCCTGTAATTGTGTTCTACTCCTTTTGGGTGTGTTTTCTTCTTCTTTTCTCCTCCTCCTACTCCTCCTCCTCCTCTTTTTCCTCCTCCTTCTTCTTCTGCATTTTATTTATTTATTATTATTGGAGCTTTTCAGGTGCACTTGTAAATCATTAACATGAGGATCAAACAGGTTCTTTCCGAAAGCATTTAGTACTGTGAACTTTCCTTTTAGCCCTGCTTTCATTGCATTCCATATGTTTTGGTGTGTTGTGCCTTCATTTTCATTCTTTTCTATAAAGTCTTTGATTTCTTTATTTATTATTTGACCCAGTGGTCATTGAGTAGAGATTTGTTCAATTTCCATGAAGTTTGTGTGCTTTCAGTTGTTTCTGTGTTTGTTAACATCCAGTTTTATTCTTTGGTGCTCTGATAAGACAAAAAGGGTTACTTCAGTCTTGTATATGAGGAAGACTGGTTTATGAGAGTACATGTTCAATGTTGGAGAAGGTTCTGTAATGTGTTATGAAGAGAGTATCTGCTTTTGTGTTTGGGTGAAATATTCTGTCAATAATTTTTAGGGACATTTGATTCATAACCTCTGTCAGTTTCATTATTTCTCTATTTAGTTTCTGTTTTAATGTCCTGTCCATTTGTGAAAGTTGTGTGTTGAAGTCCATGACTATTAAAATGTGGCTTTCAATGTGTGATTTAAGTTTTATGTAATGCTTCTTTTACAAATGAGGGTGCCCTTACTTTTGTGGTAAAATGTTCAGAATTGAGATGTCCTCTTGATGAATTTTTATTTTGATGAGTATGAAATGTGCTTTCCAATCTCTTTTGAATAATTTGGTTTAACATTTATTTTATTAGATATTAGAGAGGCTACCCAAGTTTGTTTCTTGATTTCATTTGCTTGGAAAACCTTTTTCTCACCTCTCTACTCTGAGATACTGACTATCTTTGTTGTGGAGGTGTATTTCTTGTATGCAGCAGAATGATGGATTCTGTTTGTGCTTCCACTCTGTCACCCTGTATGTTTTTATTGGTGAATTGAGTCCATTGATATTGAGAGATATTAATGATCGATGGTTGCTAGATCCTGTTATTTCTATGTTAGTATTTGAAGGAGAGATTTTTTCTTTGTTATGATCAATTTCTTGTTTTTTCTTGAGTGGAGTTACCCTCCTTGTGCTGGAGTTTTACTTCTAGTATCTTCTGTAGGGATGGATTACAACTGTCTAGAACTTTCTGACTTTTAGTGTCTCTTTAAAGAAGTCAATGCATCAGTTAGTAGACATTGTTTCATCTCAAGAAAACATCAGTACTCTAGTGTGACTGGTCTTTTCATGGCCACTTTGCAAAATTTGTTTTCCTTAGCAGAAACTCAAACTTTATTAGACTGGAAATGATCTTATCAAGTGGCAGCAAATAACACTATCAGAAGGGCTGACTATAATTCATTTCATTACTGTACAAGACATAAACTGTACAAGACAAAACCTGTAAATTGCTCTGACAGGCTATTGAACTCCATATTAATCTCTGAAGTGTACAATACAATGACAACTTTACAAGGCAGCTCACTAACTGGTTTCTAGAGTTTAAGATTTTTAACACTAATGAGAAATAACAAGAGAGCACTAAAGTGGACTGTCTTTACAGTGATAATCAGCAATATTGAGTAAACACAGTGAGAAAATGAACCTTATACCTCCAAAGTTACTTATACATTATTTTCAGCTTGTATAACTTGAGATAATTTCATTCCTTTCTTTCCCCTAATAATTTAATCATTCATCTTTTCATGACAGAACGTTTTTTCAGTGGAATTCTAACCTCCATATTTTATTTTCCCAAGTAATATTTTGCTTTAACAAACTATGCCTATGAGGTCAGTTTGTTGGCTCCATAGGTAAAAGTGCTTGTTGCTAAGCACAATGACCTAAATTAAATACACAGACTTCACATCGGGTTAGAGAAAACAGACTCTCAAAAGTTGTGTTCTGGCCTCCATATGCACATATGCAGAGGAATCTACCCCACCACCCATAAAATAATAAACAAGTATCTTTAAAAAAAAAAAGAAAAAGAATATATGTACTGGTAACAGTTCTTATGACCTTTACCTTCTTAATTACTTTTTACAACTTTTCTAGTGGAGCAACCAAAGTACTACTTGTTCCTTTGGGCACAAATTTTCTTCTAGTTGAAAAATGTTGATGCAGAGGTGCTGACTTGTACAAGTTTTAATTTTTTCTCTAAATTAATCAAAGTAATAATCATTTTATATTGCTACATGAACACTTCCTTGATAGATTTGAAGCTTATTCTGGATAGTGGGTATATTTTGGAACTTCCTTGTTTAGTCACATAAAGGTTTGTGTGTGAGTGAGTGTGTGTGTGTGTGTGTGTGTGTGTGTGTGTATGCAAGAGAGAGAGAGAGAGAGAGAGAGAGAGAGAGAGAGAGATCATTGTTCACTTCCCTCTTCTTCTTAAAATCTTTACATCTTATATTTTTTATAAAGGAGCTACTTGGTTGGCCTTTGAATCTGGCAGGTACATTATCACAGCTGGAAAAAGCCTCCAAAAGTATTGATGTTCAAAGTATAACATGCATAATTATTACTTGAAAAATCTTGTAAAAGTTAGGTCTTGGTTCTCAATATTTTAAGCAACATCTGTAATTATGTTTCCTAACACTTATGTGAATGGTCCCAGAAGCACATAGCTACTAGTTGTATCCTATTATGCTAGTGCTAGAATTGGGTATGTATAACTGTCCCTGATATCATTCCTACCTTATTCCATGCCCTCATAAAAGTAATTTTCTGCCTGATACATTAGAAATATAGAATAGATATATAAATACATTTTACCCATAACAGAAAATTCAGTGGTACCCAAAGTAATGAAAGGCACAGGCCACTTTAAGCTTCAAATTAATATTATGTAAGAAATTTCTGATGAAAAGCCCAATTATATCAGAAACTCTGTGTAGAGCTTCTAACCAGAACTACCCATATTTTACAGTCTCCACATAATTCCAGTGAAGAGAATTATTGAACAATCACAATTTACTTTCATGATATACATGCATAAGCATCACCTGTTTGCCAGAAATTAACATAAATTAGTGTGAAGTCTCACATCAGACTCACTGAATAGCAGTATACCATTTATCAAGATCCCAAGAAATGCTTTATTTTAAAAATACTACTAAGATGGTCTTTGAAATTTTAATCTAGGTGAGTTTGATATAAGAGTAGTCAAAGATTTATAGTAACCATGTCATGAGATGAAGAACACTATCAGAATATCATACCCTAATACAAAATGGCAGAACTTGACCTCTAATATAAGTAACCTTAGTTTTCATGTTCAAATCATTTCCAAGTTTATTCTATGTCCATGTTTCAGGAGTACAGTAATGGTAAAGAGAAACAGTAGACATGAAGCGCTTTAAACTGTTATAAATATCAAGTCTAGCCAACAAATTATTTTTCACAGGAGATTACAAATGTAGGATAAGAAAATGATGTTATATATTCTTAATATTTTAACATTGTTCTCTTTTCTAAACTAATTCAAGAAAATTTAGACGAATGTTCCATAAGAAAAGAGAAGTTGCTTGCTGAATAATTACTTCAAAGAAGAACCAACAGGTAAATATTGTCCCACTGACAAAACTTAAACAACATATGAGTGTGACCACAAGGCTATGGATTTGTAAGTATGTAAAGTATGAATCTGTCTTAGAGAGAAATATAGAGAAGAATGTGCTTAATGAGTACAGACAAAGATAATGAGATGGCTCAGTGGGTAAATAAAATTGCCATAAGCCTACTAACTCAAGTTTATACTCTGGAGCCCACTGTAGGAAAAGGACATAAACAGATCCAGAATTATATTCTGACCTGCACACATATGCTCTAAAGTTTTTAAATTGCATACATACATCATACATACACACAATAATAATATATGAAATATTTTAAACCGAAGGCAAAAGACTTTAAAAATTTCTAATATTCAAAGTACTTTATATTGATGTGTAACTAGTTATCTCCATGTCAAACATAACACTTATACTTTTAATTAATTTATTTGTTACACTCCATATTCCATTCCTTGCCCCCATCCACATTCCCACTTGTCCACATCCCAAACCTCCTCCCCACCCCACTGTTCCCACATGGATGCCCCCAACCCACACCCTACCTGACCTCTAAACTCCCTAGGGCCTCCATTCTCTTGAGGGTTAAGTGCATCATCTCTGAATAAACACAAACCCAAATGTCCTCTACTATATGTGTGTTGAGGGCCTCATATCTATCAGTTTGTGTATGCTGTCTGTTTGGTGGTCCAGTGTTTGGGTGATCTCATGGATCCAGATTAACTGAGACATCTGGTCCTCCTACAGGATTGCCCTTCTCAGCTTCTTTCAGCCTTCCCTAATTCTACAACATGGGTCAACTTCTTCTGTCCATTGGTTGGGTGCAAATATAAGCATTGGAATCTTTTAGCTGATTATTGGGTTTTCCGGAGTGTGGTCATGATAAGTCCCTTTCTGTGAGTGCTCCATAACCTCAATAATAGTGTGAAGCCTTGGGACCAACCCTTGAGCTGGATCCCACTATGGGCCTGTTGCTGGAGCTTCTTTTCCTCAGGCTCCTCTCCATTTCCATCAGTGTAATTATTTCAGACAGGAACAGTTATGAGTCAGAGATCTAACTGTGGGATGGCAACTCCATCCCTCACTTGATGCCCTGTTTTCCTGCTGAAGGTGGACTCTGTAAGTTCCCTCTCCCTACTGCCAGGGAATTCATCTATGGTACCTCCCTTTGACTACTGAGAATCTCTTACCTCCCAAGTCTCTGGTGGCTTCTGGAGGGTCCCCCCAAGCTCCTATTTCCTGAGGTTGCCTGTTTCCATTATTTCTGCTGGCCCTCAAGGCATCAGTTCTTTTCCCTTACCCAATACTAGATCTGGTTCCCATCTCTCCCTCCACTTCCCCCTCTCCACTTTCATTCCCAGGTCCCACACTCCCTCCTCAATTGTGATTGCTTTTTTTCTCTCTCTCAAGTGGGACTAAGGTATCCTCACTTGGGTACTTCTGCTTGTTGACCTTTTTGAGTTCTATGAACTGTATCTTGGGGATTGTTTTGGGTTTGTTTTTTTGTTTCTTCGTTTTTTGTTTTTTGTTTTTTGCTAATATCCAATTATTAGTGAGTATATACCATGCACATCCTTTTGGGTCTTAGTATAACACTTAGCATGATATTTTCTAGTTCCATCTGTTTGTCTACAAAATTCAGGATGTCTTTATTCTTAATAGCTGAGTAGCATTCCATTGTGTAAATGAACCACATTTTCTGTATCCATTCTTCTGTCTTGCGACATCTGGATTATTTCTACAATCTGGCTATCACAAACAAGGTTCCTATGGACATAGTGGAATACATGCCCCCCTAGCATGTTGGGGCATCTCTTGGGTATATTCTCAAGAGTGGAATAGCTGGATCTTTAGGTAGATCTATTTCTAATTATCTGAGGAACCTCCAGATTGATTCCAGAGTGGCTGTACCAGTTTGCAATCCCACTAGCAATGGTGGAGTGTTCCGCTTTCTCCACATCCTCTCCAACATGTGTTGTCACCTGAGGTTTTGATCTTAGCCATTCTGATTGGTGTAAGTTGGAATCTCAGGGTCATTTTGATTTACATATCTCTGATAACTAAGGTCTTTAAACATTTCTTTTTAGGTGCTTTTCAGTCATTCAAGATTCTTCAGTTGTGAATTCTCAGTTTAGTTCTACACCCCATTTTGATTGGGTTGTTTGGTTTTTTGGTGATTATCTTCTTTAGTTTATATATTTTGTATATTAGCCCTCTATTGGATGTGGGGTTAATGAAGTTTTTTTTTTCCCAATTTGTAATTTTCAGATTTGTCTCTACTATGTACTTTGCCTTACAGAAGCTTTCTAGTTTCATGAGGTCCCATTTATCAATTCTTGATCTTAGAGCATGAGCCATTGGAGTTCTGTTTAGGAAATTTCCCCTATGCCAAATGTGTTCAAGGCTCTTTCCCACTTTCTTTTCTATTAGATTCAGTGTATCTGGTTTTATGTTAAGGTACTTGATCCACATGAGCTTTATACAAGGTGACTAATATGGGTCTATTTTCCTTCTTCTATATACAGACAGCCAGTTAGAACAGCATCATTTATTGAAGATGTTTTTTTTTCCCATTGTATATTTCCAGTGTCTTTGTCAAAGATCAAGTGACTGTAAGTGTGTGGTTTTATTTTTGGGTCATTAATTTGATTCCACTTTTCAATATGTCTGTCTCTGTACCAATACCATGAAGTTTTTATCACT
>NC_045030.1:82434615-82437253 GCF_008632895.1 Mastomys coucha | reverse complement strand
CCTGCTCACCACCCCACCCTCTCCTGCTTACTGACCCTGGCATTCCCCTACACTGGGACATAGAAACTTCACAGGGCCAAGGGCCTCTCCTCCCATTGATGACCAACTTAGCCATCTTCTGCTATACAAATGCTTCTGGAGCCATTAGTCCCACCATGTGTACTCTTTGGTTTGTGGTTTAGACTCTGGGAGCTCTGAGGGTACTAATTAATTCATATTGTTGTTTGTCCTAAGGGACTGCAAGCCCTTCAGCTCCTTGGGTCCTTTCTCTAGCTCCTTCACTGGGTAACCTGTACCACATTTTCTGTATCCATTTTTCTGTTGAGGGACATCTGGGTTGTATCAAGTTTCTAACTATTATAAATAAAGCTGCTATGAACATAGTGGGCATGTGTCCTTATTACATGTTGGAACATATTTTGGGTATATGCCCAGGAGTGGTTTAGCTGAGTCCTCTGGTAGTATTATGTCCAATTTCTGGGGGAACCACCAAATTGATTTCTCAAGATGAACTCTCCATCCCATGTGTTCTTTTTTCCCCATTATTTATTAGATGTTTTCTTTATTTACAATATCTCCTTTCCCAGGTTCCCCTCCAAAAAAGAAAAAAAAAGAAAAAAGAAAAGAAAAAATCCAAAACTAAAACAAACCCCTGTTCTCTCCCCATACCCTGCTCACCATCCCACCCACTCCTGCTTACTGGCCCTGGTATTCCCCTACACTGGGGCATAGAACCTTCACAGGGGCAAGGGCCTCTCCTCCCATTGATAACCGACTTGGTCATCCTCTGCTATACATATGCTGCTGGAGCCATGAGTCCTACCATGTGTACTCTTTGGTTGGAGTTTTAGTCCATGGGAGCTCTGATGGCACTAGTTACTTCATATTGTTTGTCCTAAGGGTCTACAAAACCTTCAGCTCCTTGGGTCCTTTCTCTAGCTCCTTCATTGGGGACCCTGTGCTCAGTCTAACGGATGGCTGTGAGCCTCTACTTCTGTATTAGTCAGGTACTGCCAGAGCCTCTCAGGAAACAGCTATATCAGGCTCCTGTCATCCAGCTGGCATCCACAATAGTGTCTAGATTTGATGATTGAATATGGGAAGGATTCCCAGGTGGAGCAGTCTCTGATTTGTACTTCCTTCAGTCTCTGCTCCATAGTTACTCTCTAAAATTCCTTCCATGGGTATTTTGTACCCCCTTTTAAGAAGGAACAAAGTATCCACTCTTTGGTCTTCCTTCTTCTTGAGTTTCTGTTTTTTGTTTGTTTGTTTGTTTGTTTTGTTTTGTTTTTTTTTGCTCTCCAGATGAATTTGAGAATTGCTATTTCCATGTGTTTTAAGAATTATATTGTGATTTTGATGGAGATTCCATTGAATGTATAGATTACCTTTGGTAGGATGGCCATTTTTACTATGTTAATTCTGGCAATTCAAGAGCATGGGTGATAGCTCTATTTTCTGAGATCTACTTCGATTGATTTCTTGAAAGACTTGAAGTCATTGTCATACAGGTGTATTTTGCTTGTTTGGTTAGAGTTACTTGCAAGATATTTTATATTATTTGTGGTTATTGCGAAGGGAATTGTTTCCGTAATTTCTTTCTCAGCCTGTTTATCCTTTGTATAAAGGAAGGCTTTTGATTTATTTGAGTTAATTTTATATCTGGCCACTGCACTGAAACTATCAGCTGGAGGTCTCTGGTAGAATTTTTGGGGTCACTTATATATACTATCATATCATCTGCAAATAGTGATATTTTTATTTCTTCTTTACCAATTTGTATCCCTTTGATATCTTTTTGTTGTTTTATTGTTCTAGCTAACACTTCAAATACTATATTGAATAGATATGGGGAGAGTGGGCATCCTTATCTTGTCCCTAATTTCAGTGGGATTGCTTCAATTATGTCTTCATTTAATTTGATATTGGCTCTTGGTTTGCAGTAAATTGGTTTTAATATGTTAAGGTATGGGACTTCTTGATCGCTCTAATACTTTTAACATGAAGGGGTGTTGTATTTTATCAAATTCTTTTTCTGCATGTGAAGAGATGATCATGTGAGTTTTTTCTTTGAGTTTGTTTATATAGTGGATTACATTAATGAATTTTGGCTTCTGTGGCTTATGGTCTTGTGTTTTTACAATCTACATATTCTTGGTGTTTATTGGTCTGGGTAACTGTACAGATGCTGCCTCTTTTGTCCCTGGGTTGTTTCTGGTATCCTGGTAGGCCTGTGGCCCTCGCTGTATCTGGATATCTATGGGGCCTTCTAACTGTGAGCTCTTCACAGGGGCAGAGAAGCTGCTGATTTGTTGCCCTGGCTGCAGTAGATCTCCTAGAAGGCCTTCAGACAACTGCTTTGAATGTAGTAGGTCCTCTAGGATGGATCAGGATATGGAGTCTTCAAGAAGGCTGAACAACTAGGAGTCTATTCCAGCAGCAAAGAACTGGGCAGAAGGGTTAACACTTATTTTTAAATATAAATTTTATAAACAATGAAAAGTTACCTTAAGTACAGTGTGTGATGAGCTCCAAACAAGCAAATAAATAAAATATGCACAACTCTTCTGATTTCAACCCAATTCATGGAATTAGAATTAATATACTTAATCATTAAACTTTTTTGGGGAAAAACATC
>NC_045030.1:82428368-82434605 GCF_008632895.1 Mastomys coucha | reverse complement strand
TTATTCTACTGTACTTCCAGAGACAGGTTAATCCAAATAGAAAACAGCAACACCCACAGAGTACTAAGTGATTTCAAAACCCCATTTTTCCCATTGGACAAGAATATCTGAAAAAAAACATGAACAAAAATATCAAAATACATTGACCTCATTTATTAAATATACCTCATAGATATCAACAGAATAATCCAACAAAATACCAAAGAATGCACCTTCTATTTGTTAGCACATTTAAATCATTTAATGTAGACCACATATTGTCAAAATAAATGTCAAGAGATACAGAAAAAAAGGTGAAATGACATCATATATTCTATCTGACCGCAATCCCATAAATTTAATAAAGCTGAAAATTAATAGCAAGAGAATCCCTGGAAATTATATAAACTCAGAGATCCTATATAGAACACTATTGAATGAACTATAAAAGCTTACATAGAGAAAACAAATGGAAGGTATATTTTTATTATTATTATTATTATTATTATTATTATTATTATTATTATTATTATTTAATCTATTTTTTACAGTACAGTCATCATCCCACTTCTGGTCTGCCATTTGACTGTTTCTCATCCATACCTCCTCCTCCATCTCCAAAAGAATGTCCCTACCCACACCACCACCCCACCAGACATCCTCACTCCCTTGGGGCCTCAAGTATTTCCAGGGTTAAGTACTTCTTCTCTCACTGAGGCCAGACCAGGAAATCCTCTGCTGTATATGTGTTGGACCTCCTATCAGCTGGTGTATGCTGCCTGGAGGATGGCTCAGTGTCTGAGAAATCTCAAGGGTCTATGTTATTCGAGACTGCTGGTCTTCCTATGGAGTCTCCCTCCTCCTCCTCAGGTTCTTCTAGCCTTTCTCTAATTCAACCACAGGGGTCCCTGGCTTCTGTCCATTGGTTGAGTGTAAGTATCTGCATCTGACTCTCTCAGATGTTTTTTGGGCCTCTTGAAGGGCGACCATGCTAGGCTCTCTTCTTTAAGCACACCATAGCATTAGTAATGGTGTCTAACCTTGGGGTCTCCCCTTCAGCTGGATACCAATTTAGGCCTGCCACTGGACCTCCTTTTCCTCAGGCTCTTCTCCACTTCTGCCCCTGCAGTTCTTTTAGACAGGAACAATTCTGGGTCAGAGTTTTTGACTGTGGGATGTCCTTTCTTTCTTCTGGAGATGAACTATATAAGTATTTTTGGTAGTAGAACAAAACATGCTTTCCTCCAAAAGTGTTTAATTATTTCAAATGCCAAGAATTAGATTAAGATCAGAAGGGTTTTTGTGTATTTTATTGATTAGTTTGTTTGGTAAGGTCATTACACATTTGTATTTAAGACAATATTTCTTTATTATAAAATCTACTGTTAAAAATAAGTGTTAAATTTTATACAAATAACCAGTAATGCCTCAAATATCACAAAAGAAGCTCTGAGGCAAATTAAAAGCAGTCTTAAATGTAAATTTCAAGCTCTTAGTGCTTATTTTATTAACCTAAATATAAAGCATAAATTAATAGTTTAATGATGCATGTCAAGATCTTGGAGAAATGAACACAATCTAAAACCAATACTATTACAAAGTGGGGAAATGATAAAACCCAAGGAAGAAATTAATGAAAGAGAAAGAACAACAGTAACAAAACAAAAATTATCAATTAATGTATGCTCTGGTTCTTTAAAAATGTTTCCAAGATTGATGGACTCTTAGCTAAATTAGCCAAGACAGAAATAAGAGCCCCAATATTAATAAAGCTAGAAATGAACAAAAAAACATTGAAACAGATAATAAAGAAATTCAGAAATTTATACATGAATACTTTAAAAGCCTATACTCCTCTAAGTTAAAAAACTCTAAATGAAATAGATTTCTATAGTCATACAAATGACTAAAGTTAAACTAATAAGATATCAACAACTTAAATTGAACACCAATAAGGAGACTGAAACACTAATAAAAAGCTTTCATACTTAAAAAGAGTACAGGTTCAGTTTCATACACTCTAGAATTCTGCAAGACTTTTAAATAAGAACTACAACTAATATATCTGGAAATATTTAAAGTAAAGTAATGAACAAAGAAAATGAGCACTTCGAAACTTCTGTGAAGCCAGTGTTACAAAAAGAAAGAAAAGGAGGAGGAGGAGGAGCAAAAGGAGAGAACAATAGGCCACTCTCCTTGATAATAGGCGCCTAAAGTTTTCACAAAATATTTTCAAAATGCACACATGCATAGCTTAAAAAGACCATATATCATTTTCTTAAAGCTGTCTTTATAATAGAAATGCATAGATCATTCAAAATATGTAAATAGAAAGCTACAATAAATCACATAAATGAACTCAAATACAAAAAACATTTGATCATCTGGGTAAATGCTGGAAAGGCCTTTGTCAAAATCCAGTATACCTTCAGAATATAATTCCTGGAGAGAATAAGACTGGAAGTAGCATATCTCAACATAATAAAGGCTCCATATAACAATCCCATAGCTAAAATCACGCAAGATAGAATAAAAACTCAAGGTAATCTTAGTGAAATCAATAATGAGATAGGGCTGTGCACTAAACCCACACCTTTTCAATATAGTGTTTGAAGGCCCTGGCTAGAACAATAATACTTAGGGATAGTTTTCTGTCTGTTTTTTACTTATAAAATGAAATTAAATATTTGAAATGCAGACCAAGTGTGGTCTATTATAGTTTCAATATACTATTATGACTAGGTAATCCAATATATTTTATAATATGTTTCACATTCAGATTATATTCATTTACTATGAGATAGCATTTTCATATGAGAGAAGTGTGTTCTATCCCAAGATGAGACAAATATAGTTAGCAAGTGGAATAGATTAAAGGCTTTTATATTTATTTCACATCAGTCTTGAAACTGGCAATGGACTTATACTGAATGTGCTTTTAAACCAATAGTAATAAAGGATCATCCTTTTTTTCCCCCACTGGTGCACACTAGCACACACAACCCCTGTCCCCCACACCTCTGCTTTCATTATATAGAATATACATCATTGCTTATCACAATTAGAAGCCATTCTCAGTATATATAAAAGTCTTGACCTTACATACCTTCTTTTTGTGTGTCTTTATACTTCCCAAGAATGAAGAAAATGAAACAAGTTAGTAAGAGTGTACAGTCAATGCCTGCTGTGAGCAAGGCCTGTACAAGTTATGAAAGATAAAAATATCAAGAGCATTTCCTTCTTGAACTGTATATAGCCTAAGAATTAGATATGCCTGTGTCTAAGGTTCTCTTATATCTGATCCCACTGAACCTCTATCAGCATCAAAGAAACTCAGGTTGTCAATGTCTCTAAAGCCTGTGTTCAGGGAAAAACAATGTTCTCTCTGTATGGCTCAGGAGTAGACATCTGGTTATTGAAATTAGTTAATTGTGAAATTGGGTTGGATCACTGCCTTGACATAAATGTGTTAAGCAGTATTTTATCATGAGGAACTGAAGACTGAACAGTCCCTGCCTTTAATTAGAAGAGATAGCAAAGAAAACTTACTCTAAATCAAAGGACTAACAAAGTATAGAATATGTTCACTTATAAGGTCTTCATATACTATTAAGTATCTTTATTGATAAGCATGAAACCATGACTTTGCCTGATAATAACAGTGCAGGTAGAAATGGCTACTGAATTTCTTTACCTGATTTATCACATACAGATATAGGAACATACTATGTTTGCATATAGAAAAAAAGATATTATTTTGTCCCTAGTACTGGGGAGGCAGAAGCAATTAGATACTTCTCTATTAATTGAGTTCCAGGACAGCTTGTGCTACATAAAGAGATTCTCTCTCTCTCTCTCTCTCTCTCTCTCTCTCAAAAGAAAAAAAAGAAAAAGAAAAAAGAAAAAGAAACAGTTTTACCAGCTTTACTGATAGAGTACTTAAAGGTAAACCATTGAGAAAACCAACAGGACATAGGTACAATATCTGAGAACCATCTAATTTTAATTACAATAAATTTGTTTTATCACATAGGAGAGAATAATGATAATAGTTAATGAACTGTGGTCCAGTTTGCAAGTATTAATTAAATCAGTCTAGCTACTGATTTAAGTGTTTATAAATTATTCATTATGTGCTTGAACATAAGCAGTAAGATTTAACTCATTTAAGATTCAAAGTAACCAATGAAGAATTATTTGAAACTACTTTAGTAGTAATTCAGAAAAAGTAGTCTTTACTTTTAAGAAGATAGTTTTTCATTTTCAGTTTTTAATTGTATCTGAATAGGCATATAAGATATATGACAGAAAATAAAGATTGTTAATGCTGTTTCATTCTCAATTTTGTAAAATAAAAAAAGAAAGAGAAGCATTAGAGAGCAACAAAATTGGAGGCATTAAACACATGCATTTTCACTTAGCATATAAATGTCTAACTGAATTTTCATTGTATAAACTTGATGAAAACCAGTAACTTCAGCATTTTTAATTCCTTGGAAAAGTCTTACATAAATGTCTGAAACAATCATCATTGTAAATATTATTTTAGTCATATTTTCATAATAATGTTATATATGTGTGTGGATGTATATGTGTCTGTGCATTATAGAAACTTTCTATCTATATGTCCATATTGATTCATGTTCATGATAATGGAATGATTTTTAATGTAGTTTTCAAGTCCATATATTTTTAACACTACAACTAGCTTTAATTTTATTTATTTGTTAAGTTCTTATTTAAAAACAATTCTTTGATATGTGCCTTAAATTATAAGCCATCAATCTAGCAAATAATCTAAACTTTTAGCAATAATGATATTAGTAAATGAGTTAACAAAAAAATTCATCCAGTGCCTGGAATTAGAGCTGATACCACTTGAATTTCCTTCAGGTTTTTTTTTAATCATTACAAGAACAAGGTAATTCTCTGTGAATGTGTGCTGAACTGTGTTGGCAAATACTATTATATGATTAACAGTGTCCCATAAAATTTCCTTCAAAATAAAAGCAGAACCACCATTGTTGTAAGTGTGCAATGTTTCTTTACACCGTAAGTATGGGATATCATTCCACAGACATTCGCCAACATTTTAGTTACTTTTTGGACTTTTAAGAGTCAAATTACATAATTTTTTCCATAGAAGCTTCCTTCATAATAAAATTCTAGAGAAGGTAACACTAAAGCAGTGGTTCTCAAGATGTGGTATGATCCCACTGGGGGTTGAACGACTCTTTGACAAGGTCTCATATCAGATATCCTGCATGTCAGATCTTTACATTATAATTCATAACAGTATCAAAATTACAATAATCAAGCAGCAATGAAAGTAATTTTATGAGTGGGGCCAACCACAAGTAAGGAACTGCATTAAACGGCTACAGCATTAGGAAGGTTGAGATAAGATGATCAAAACACCATTTGACTTGAAATTTCACCTGACACAGACTACATCTGTTACAGACTAAGAGGAGAGGGAAGAAATATGAGGATGGAATTCTTTAGTTTATTGCTGTGTAAATTCAGTACATCTGAGCAATTAGTAGTAAGTATATTAGGTACTCTCATTTTAAAATATCTCTATAATTTTCCTGTTCTAGATTCCAAAGCTTCAATTTTCCCATGAAGTAATGCTAATAACTCACCCCATAAACACTGTAAAAGAAATTCAAAGATAATGAGTTTGTGGTATATTTCACAGTTATTTGCCATAATTATTATTCAGTAGTTATTATTTGTCATGATGAGGAAGATGATTCTGGTGAAAAAGACCAGTGGTAACACTGGAAACCTTACTGCTGTTATTGGCTTAGAAAATTGATGCCAGATATGTTAGTGGCTTTTCCTTACTATAATAAAAATGCCTGAGGTAATCAAATTATAAAAAGGAAAGAATGATTTGGGCTACAACTTTGGAATTTTAAGACCGTGATTGAATGTACCCATTGCTTCTATGAAGAAGCACTATTGCTCTCAATAGCATACTTGCAGTAGTCAAAAGACCCCCCATTAGGCTCATCTCCTGTTGATGTTACTGTTTTGTTTTGAGGTAGGTATTCCCTAAGTATCTTGTGGACTGGTCACAAACTTACAGGGCTCCTGCATTAATCTCCTAAATTCTAGGATAATAGGCAATTACTACTATTCTGGCAGAAACAAAATCTTTTAAAAGTTCCAATTTCCTTGGTTGGAGGACTGCACATAGAGGGGTCTGATTGTTCAAGCAGCATGTGTATGGTAGAGGATTGCAAAATCGAT
>NC_045030.1:82414881-82427322 GCF_008632895.1 Mastomys coucha | reverse complement strand
TTCCTATTCAATTTTAGCCAAAATGTGTCTGTATTTTGTCCCAGTGATCTCTTTCTATGACTGAATGGTCTAAAGTAACATTGGAATCCAACTAGAAGAGAAGATGAAAGCACTCAAGCTGGCTCTTGCAATTTTTGTTGTTAGGGGCTCTGAGGACTACCTGCTAAGCAGTATGATGAAGGAAAAGTGGCTAGATGGCTCTGTTTAAATCAGACCTGGATCTCACACCACACAATGGACCAGTTCTAAGATCAGCAATTTCACTGTTCTTGAACCTTCCTGCCTTTGACTGTGTGGATATGTTGCTAATCATCCTCTCCATTTAAGTAAGGTGATGTACAAATGTTCTTAAAGTGTTTATAACTTTTAACAAACACTAATTGGGTTGACATTTATGCTAGTGTTACTGATTATTGAGAAAGCTAAACCAGGAAAATCTTCAAGAAGTAAAAGAGCCAGGGATGTGAGGAAAATAAAAATGCACAATTGTCATGTGATTGTATGATATTTAATATAAAGTCCTTCATTCCTCCCTAGGGTTTTTGTTTGTGGAGTAATTTATCCTAGACTTACAGGTTTTCCTCACCATTTAGATCCTAATGGCAAACTGTCTGTAATGATTGACATTCTAAACCCCAGAAAGTGGCTTATAGTACCATATGAAGTTGTATAATCCCAGCTGTTAAATAACTAATGTTTAACATAAACAAAAGCATAGTGAGTGCTATGGCAACAGACCCCAGCAAAATAACCCACCAGATGGAACCAAAGGAAAGTTAGGAGCAGCAATGTAGCCTACCACATTATTTCAACCCCATAAAAAATTCCAATTACATAAATCTATAGATGTTTGCCAATGTATTTTATATGGATTATCTGGTTAACTAACACTCCACATATGGACAATAGACGACTGTTGAACCTACCTAATTACTTTTACCTCATGTTTATATATTTTCTCTACAATGATTTCATAATACACATAATATGACATGCATCTTATTAAAATCAATAAATATTGCCAAAACATTCATCTAGAATATTAATGATAGTTTATATCAAGGACTTTAATTTATTTCTGTTTGACTTCCTTTTAGTAAACCTACAATGTCTCCCTGAGGCCATTATTTTGCCAGATTTGAATCTCTGATATTAAATTGCTTCTAGAGGATCTCCTACATTTAGGAATATTTATAGATTTTTTGTTTACTAAAATTATAAAGATTATCATTTTTATGATGAGTATATTAGAAGCTTCTTTTAAACTTTTGTTTGCATATCAATTGATCTTGGTTGGAAATGTAAAAAATTTTACCATGATAAGTATTCAACTTTATTTCATATATTTTTACTCTTACAGGATAATTAAAGCAATCTATTAACATATTTAGGTTTACAATATGAATGAGTGCTATTGCTTATAAAATTCTTGAATTAACATAGTATCAATGACATTTTCATAATGCATATTTTTCATTTTTTATTAGATATTTCCTTTATTTACGTTTCAAATGATATCTCCTCTCCTGGTTACCCCTCTGAAAAAAAAAGCAAAAACAAAAACAAAAACAAAAACAAAAAACCCTGTTTCTTTCCCCCTCCCCCTGCCCACCAACCCACCCTCTCCGCGCCCTGGCCCTGGCATTCCCCTACACTGGGGCATAGAACCATCACAGGGCCAAGGGCCTCTCCTCCCATTGATGACCAAGTAGGCCATCCTCTGCTACATACGCAGCTGGAGCCATGGGTCCCACCATGTGTACTCTTTGGTTGGTGGTTTAGTCCCTGGGAGCTCTGAGGGTACTAGTTAGTTCATATTGTTGTTGTCCTAAAGGGCTGCAAACCCTCCAGCTCATTGGGTCCTTTATCTAGCTCCTTCATTGGGGACCCTGTGCTCAGTCCAATGGATGGTTGTGAGTCTCTATTTCTGTATTTGTCGGGCACTGTCAGAGCCTCCTAGGAGACAGCTATATCAGGCTACGCTTGCTGACATCCACAATGGTGTCTGGGGTGATGATTGAATATGGAAAGGATTCCTAAGTGGCAGTCTCTGGATTGTCCTTCTTTCAATCTCTGCTCCATAGTTTGTCTCTGCAACTCCTTAGATGGGTTTTTGTTCCTCCTTCTAAGAAGGAACGAAGTATCCACACTTCGGTCTTCCTTTTTCTTGAGTTTCTTGTGGTTTATGGATTGTATTTTGGGTATTCTAAGCTTCTGGGCTAATATCCACTTATCGGAGAGTGCATACCATGTGTATTCTTTTGTGATTGGGTTACATTCATGGATATATGGGCATGTTCTACATTTATGAACAGATAGGAACATGCACTATAGTGCACAGAAGCATATTTCATGAAAACACATAGATGGCACTTTTTTGTTAGATTTTTTTTTATTTGCATGTCATATGATATCTCTTTTCCCAGTTTCCCCTCAGAAAAAAAATAAAATAAAATAAAGTCGAAAACAAAACAAAACAAAACAAAACAAAAAACCCCTGCTTTCTCCCCCCTCCCCCTGCTCAACAACCTACACTCTTCAGCTCCCTGGCCCTGGCATTCCCCTACACTGGGGCACAGAACCTTCACAGGACCAAGGACCTCTCCTCCCATTGATGACCGACTTGGTCATCCTCTGCTACATATGCTGCTGGAGCCATGAGTCCCACCATGTGTACTCTTTGGTTGGTGGTTTAGTCCCTGGGAGCTCTGAGGGTACTGGTTGGTTCATATTGTTGTTCGTCCTAAGGGGCTGCAAACCCTTCAGCTCCTTGGGTCCTTTCTCTAGCTCTTTCATTGGGAACCCTGTACTCAGTCCAATGGATGGCTGTGAGCCTCTACATCTGTATTAGTCGGAAACTGTCAGAGCCTCTCAGAAGAGAGCTATATCAGGGTCCAGTCAGCCAGCACTTGCTGGCATCCATAATAGTGTCTGGATTTGATGATTGAATATGGGAAGGATTCCCAGGTGGAGCAGTCTCTGGATTGTCTTTCCTTCAGTCTCTGCTCCATAGTTTGTCTCTGCAACTCCTTCCATTGCTATTTTGTTCTCCCTTTTAAGAAGGAATGAAGTATCCACACTTTGGTCTTCCTTCTTTTTGAGTTTCTTGTGGTTTGTGTATTGTACTTTGTATATTCCGATCTTTGCGCTAATATCCACTTATCAGAGACTGCACACCATGTGTGTTCTTTTGTGATTAGGTTACCACACTCAGGATGATATTCTCCAGATCCATCCATTTCCCTAAGAATTTCATAAATTCATTGTTTTTAATAGCTGTGTAGCACTCCATTGTGTATATGTACCACATTTTCTGTATCCATTCCTCTGTTGAAGGATAATAGATGGCACTTCTAAGGAGTGGAATCTTTCAGAAATGTGAAAAGCCAAGAACTGTTAAGACTGAGTTTAGAAATTTTTATGCTGTAGAAATTAGAATGCTTATAATACAGGTCAAATGAGTTGGGCACAGAAGTGCCAAGGCACACTAATATCTAATGTTTTAATTGTCACTTTAAGTACAATTGGCTGTTCTTCTTTTTCCCTCTTTTCATTCTTGGATTTTTCCACACTATGTTCTTCAACTCCTCCTCTTGGCTTAGCAACTTTAAAATGAATGTTGTGTCACCTCACTTATGCAGACATATGCTAGTGAGCCTCTCACCCAAGTTGCTTATCAACAAGTACCTTATAATTTGTTGTATAAACCAGCTTTACACAGGCTTCTAAGCAACTTTATATATATAAGAATATTTTTATCTGAAGTCATAACTTATGGACATATTCACATGCTCATGTTTATAATCAATTATCACATATCTAGAGCATAAATTAATTTTTTGCTCAACCTGTAGTTTTTAAGCTTCATATATCATGATGATTTGAAGGCACTGCTATTCCTCATGTCTAAATAATTCTTACACTGTTGAAAGAGCTTTGGTTTTTATATTCTGTGAGGTATTTTGTTTCTAGAAACACATTAGTTAAATAACTATGTAATTGATTCAAGCCACATTGAAAAATCTTTTATTTCCAAAAGTAGATGTCTTTTGTGATATTTTAAGGAAATGTTCTCACTTGGTTTGGAATAGTAATGGCATCAGTGAAAATGTGGTTGTTGGCAAGTTCCATTTTTATTTTTGACAAAGTAAGTTATATCACAATAACCCTCCCACTGAGAACAGCTATAAATGCTGAATAAAATAAAAGAACAGCTGTCTAAAGTATCTTGAAAGCAATAAAAGAAGTCAGGACTTGTGAAGTCAAGATTTTAAGTAAGCAATTATATTAATGTGGAACCGATGGTTTCTTTTGATCTCACTAGAATGAGAATATTTTGAATAATGAAATAAAACCTGCTGAAATTTTGATTAGTATTGAATACAATGTATTAATGAACTTCAACTACCTGATATACAGAAAACACTGTAACAAATAATTACAATATATATTTGAGTAGTATAGTTGAAAGCTACCAATATTAACCACGTTATGTATCCTACACCAGATGCAGCATATTTTCTTATTTCAGAGAGACTTGAATTAAAACTCAGTGATTTTTCTTTCTTTTCTGTTTCTGCGATTAAAAGTACTCTGACTAAAAGTAACTTGGAGAATAAAGAGTTCACTTGGCCTACATTTCCGGGTAATAATTTGTCTCTGGGAGATGTCAGAGCAAGAAGTCAAGATAGGAACTTAGAGAGAAAGACCACAAAGTATCACTTCATACAAAGCTGTCCTCTGGCTTGTGTTTAGCTAACTTATATATCCCAGGACCAGGTTCACAGGAAGTGCTGCTGTTCACAGTGGGCTGGGCTCTTCTCATTAGTTAAGACAAAGGAAACAATTCCTCATAGATATACCTACAAACAAACCTAATAAAAACTCAACAAACATGATATGTACTCATTTATAAGTGGACATTAGCTATTAAGCAAAGAATAATCACATTACAATCCAAGAACTCAGAAAGGTTAAGTAACAAGGATGTCTCAAGACAGGATTTCCCTGAGAAGAGGAAATAGAATAAATTTTGTGGGTGGACTGAGGTTGGTGGAGATTGAAACAGAAGGGACAAGACAAAGGGAAGGATGTGGAGAGAGTACAGAAGACACAAATGGAATTAGGGAGTATGTGGAAATGATGTGGAAACCTAGGATTATTATGCTATGCTATTTGTTGATGTGCTTCATAGGCATCCAAATTTGACATCTCCCTCCTTTGGTAGCTTGCATAGCACCTTCTGTTACCATGAAAGCCACTTCACAGGGATTAGGCATTTCAGGTCCGTTGTAGCTTAAAAGCATCTGCAAACCATTTCTTAAGTTTAAGGGAAGAGCACACTAATTGATTATACAATAACAAAGGGCAAGCACTAAAAATGTAATATAAGTAGCATTATACAAATTGAGAAAGTTATATTTATATTTACTTATATATATTATAAAAATATTTCATTGTGTATGTATTTATTCATTGTATATTTATTTATTGTATATGTATTTATTTTATTAAATAAAATAAATATTTATTTATTTATTTTATAGTGAAAAAAGTGGCCATGAATTTGAAAGAAAACAAGCAAGGAGGGTTGTATATGAAGGAAGAAAAGGAATGAGGAAATGTTATATAGTCTCAAAAATAAGAGAAATATATTAAAATTAAAGTCTTTCAAACTTTTGATAAAATATTCTATTATCCTGCCATTTTTCATGCACCTTATCTCTATGATATTCTAGTAAGCATATTCACTATTTTATGTGACCCCAGCATATGGTTATTAAAGTTTTTGCTTTAATAATATTATATATTTTTATTTCCTTGATTTTCTTTTTTTAAAATTTTTTCAAGATTTATTTATTATTATATGTAAGTACACTGTAGCTGTCTTCAGACATCCCAAAAGAGGGCATAAGATCACATTACAGATGGTTGTGAGCCACCATGTGGTTACTGGGATTTGAACTCAGGACCTTAGGAAGAGCAGTCAGTGCTCTTAACCGCTGAGCCATCTCTCCAGCCCCTTCCCTGATTTTCTGGGAAATCCCAGAAGCCTACTCAAAGTTTATTGTAAACCTTTGACTACAAGGACAAAAAAAATACAATAAACAAAGTATAATCACTTTTGTAAATGGTATTGAAAAGTTATGTACATGATGAGAGCTATTATTATTGAAACTACCATACCTTACAAGCATGATAATCGGAGTCAATCCCCTGAACTCATATATGAAACCTACTCTGATAGTACATGCTGTAAACACAGTGCTGGCGAAATAGTCTGGTCCTCATAGCTTCCTGTACTTCCAGCCTGGCTTACAAGGTGAACTCCAGGTCAGTAATGGATTCTACATACAAAAAATGGAGATAGTATCTGGGTAAATTATGGATGCAGACCCATACAAAACTACACCTGCACATATCAAAAGTCACACATTTGCACATTAGTTAGCATATGTTTAATACTAAACACAGCCAAACACTATTTTTTTGCCCACTAATGTACTTTTCAGGCACTGAAAAATCATGTTGATATTATACACAAATAATAGTAATTTGTATATTATCTCTTGTATTATATATATAATATATATTTAAACAATATTTGATGATTACTATTTAAATTCTCACATAATACCTTAAAGATAATACACAAATGTCATCTTTACAACTATACTATAAATTTTCTAATGATAAGTTTGCTAATTACCAGACAAAGTTACTTTATGTACTTTAATTCTTCTTTAAAAAGTATGCATATATAGCTTTTAGAAGCATCAATTAAGTTATACTTAAAAAAATACTTGGATCAGTGATTATACAAATCAAGTAACATGTGAATTAGGTATCATTATTACCAAGTATACCATATATATATATATGTGTGTGTGTGTGTGTGTGTGTGTGTTATTATATATTCTATTATATATACTATGTATATCAAAGTATTGTTTGTGTGTGTGTTTATTTGTATTTGTATAATGTATGCCTTTAATACTGGCACTTGGGAAAACAGATCTCTGTGAGTTTAAAACCAGCCTGTTCTACATAGTAAGTTCCAGGCCAGCCAGGAATAATTTGTGAGACTTTATCTCAAACAAATCATAATTTGCAAAGAAGTGTTCATAGTCACTGTTATTGTAAAAGAGGAAAAATGTTGATTTTTCCTAAAAGAGGCAAGAAAAGAGCATGCTAAAATGATGTTTTATTAGGAAGGGGGATTTTGTTTGTTTGTTTGTTTCTGGTTTTCTTTTGAGCAAACTTCAAACTTTATGATCTTATTTTATTTTCTCTTAAATTTTCATTTTACTATTTTATTGTAAGAGGGATAGAATTCCCTCAGAATATATATATATATACATATATATATGTATATATATGCATATATATATATATATGTGTGTGTATATATATATCACACATTACATATTTTACATATATATACATATATATGTATATATATATAGAGAGAGAGAGAGAGAGAGAGAAAGAGAGAGAGAGAGTATCCTGATGTGGTACTCCAATAATGAAAACCAAAATTTCTAAGATTTGTTGTTCCAGTGACTGGATTACAATGCAATGTTCCGTAGACACTTTGCTATATACCCAAAATAGGATACCTTTTGATACTTACTTGTTATTTCTTCATGGTTTTGCAACAGGAGTTTATCCCACTGTGTTGAATGTTTTTAATAATTAAACCAGCATTACAAATATTTAAAATTATTTATTTAAAATTCCCAAACACTATCCTCAACACTGAACATACACAGATAGTTAAGTTTACAGAGCACCACTGGAAGTAAATGACAAATGTAAAAACAGAAGAGAACAGAAATGTTACAGAGCTTAGACAAGGTCAAGCAACTGGTGAATTTGTAGGGTATAATTCACTCTCAAGAGACATGGTTCCAGAGACTGTTCTCCTCCTCATATTGTATGCAAAATTACTGTGTGTGTTCATTTTCAAATTTCAATAAAATCTATCATAGTATAGTAAAAACAAGGAAAGATAAGGATGAGTTAACTTATTAAATATTCCTATCAACTGATATTAATTATGGATATTGTGTGCCAGTTCTTCTTAGGACATAGTAGATACAATAACAAAGACTGACGTGGAAAAGGGCAGCCATAGAGATGGGGTTTTTACAGAAGAATGAGAAATCAGTATGACCCCTGCTCCCTGCTTCACCTTATCTATTCATTAGCACATATTTCATGAGTCAATGAATACTTCAAACTCAAACTGTACAAATTAGTTATGTTTAATTTTAGTTATCCTTGTAATAAAAACAACCATACTTTATTCATTTGTGTGTACATGTATTAGTAAACAACTTCAGCAAATTGGCCCTATATAAAATTAACTCAGAAGCCAAATAATTTCTAAGTAATTTTATTGCCATTTTTTTATGGAAACTAAATTTTACAAACTATGTAGCATATTAACCAATCCCAGAATCACAGAAATATTCTAATGTTTTTATTTAACTAGAAATTCTTTAATATTAATTTTCATTAAAAACAAAAATCATGATATCTAGCTTTTATTCTTTGCTTTATGTTTTGTGGTTGTTGTTTTGTATTTTGTATGTTGAAACTTTAGTGTCTAGAAATAATTTTTTATTTCTCTGAAAAAATTAACCATTGAAAACTATCATTTTTATTGAGTAAAAACATTCCCTTGGTCCAGACAGAAATAATTTTCTATTTTAGATTCTTTGAAAGCCAATAGCATACTGTTAATTGTTTTTTGTTGCATATACACAACTTTCATCAAACTCTTGACAAACTGCTTGTTTATCATGTCAGAACTGGGTTGTCAAGAAAGGCTGGTAAGGAAACATGGACCTGAGAAATGCAGGGTTTCTCTGTTCTTAGAACAGTACACTAGGTAGTGAAGTGGACAACATAATCTCAGTTTTCAGCAATATAGACATTTAAGTCTGAGGAAACCTGGAGATGAGCCCTCTTCTAATACCACAGAATTGTTATTATAACAGTTAGCCAATGATGAGAGAGATTAATTTTGTATTCTTATAAACATGGAAGTTCAAGCAAGGAATCCAGATAGTCTAATACTAGCAAGTTATTCTTTCATTGAATTGAATTCTTCTTTTAACTAAGTATATTCTTTGGGATATATAGAAGAATGGTTGCCCTTTTGTAATAAATAATAAAACAAATAAGTGTCATCTGCTAGTATCTGGGGCAGAGAGGCAGAGGGAAGTCAAGAAAGTGGATGTACATTGGAAGGGATTATAATGAGATGTAATATGGTATTCAGTAGTATGGTGTTCAATTTATTCTCATTTCTCAAAAAGGAAGAGCAATCACATCTTATGCTCAGAAATAAATGTGTGTTATATTAATCTAAAAGAATCATATTAATTAGGTATGTTTAAAAGAAAAAGAAAAAGTCTTAAGTGTGTATGATTTCATGGAATCTTAACACCATGATTCCTCAGATCATTTGAATTAAAGAACATAGAAAGGGAAAATGCCCATCATCCTTTAGAAAGGAACATGTAAAACTTAGACAAAATATTTGTCATTTTCAGTAAACTTTGCTTTATTAAAAGCACTGAATCTAAATTAACAAACTGATAAAAACCCTTAGATTCAAGAGGTTTAGATCTATAATTATAGATCAGAAGTCATTCCTAGCTGCTCCTGGGCCTTTTGGAAATAGCTGTTCAGTTTATGCTTCAATACACAATGCCATTAAATGAAAAAAGTATCTAGACGGAATTTAGGTTACAAGTCTTTGTTAATCCCTGGGCTCAATATTATTTTTTCTGCTCTTGTAAATTCATGGTAGAAGTGATTTCAAGTGTCCTTGATTGTCCTAGTTTAATTCCTGTTGCTGTGATAAAATATTCTGATAAAAAGCTACTTTGGGAAGAAGAATGTGTAATAATTCAGCCTACCATTCCAGGTTACAGACCATCATTCTGGAGAAGTACAGTCAGGATCTTTACTTGTGCTCAGTTTTACTTCTCCACTCTTATGTAGTTGAGAACTCTATGCCTAGGAAATGTGGTCATCCCCATTAGGCTGGGGCTTCCTAAATGAGTTAACTGAATTAGGACAATTCCCCAACACCATGTCCATAGAGGCCAAAACAATGTAGACAATCTCTCATGGCAACTATCTTCCAAGGTGATACCAGATTGTGCTAAGTTGGCAATTATGGCTGTCATACAGATAGATGTCCTATTTAAAGCTGTATAAATTTTGCCCAACCATTCTTTGGGTAAAATTATTAAAAATTATTTTCTAAAATTAAATGAAATTAAAATTAGATAAAACTGAAATGAATTCTCTAAATAAAACATATTTAAGATACTTTTTAATTTTTGGTATCCTAGTGGATCACTGTACAATTCTTCTTAACTGCTACTTGCTTAGCAAATACACATTTATATGTATACATATACACATATGTGTATATACATATATAATATATTTATTAACATATGTCTTGTAGTAATTTGAATTTGTTTCTTGTACTGAAAGCATTAATACAACTACAATGCTAATATAATTAATACAAAGTCTAATAGAAAAGTCAGCCTTAGTTGAGTGACGTTAGGAACCACTTGTTCAGATATTTTGGACTACTCAATCTAAGTGCTACTGAAGTGAAAGGCTCAAGAAGGAAGGAGGGTCTTTAAAATATGAAAGGCAAAATTGTTTGTTCCAAGCCTAATTACTTTTTCCATGTATCCCCACAGAAATCTTCACACCAAATTCTTTCTAAAATGTGCTGTCCTGTTATATATGACCTCAGATTAAAACATCTTGTTCTTTAGAAGGAATAACAGCACAAATAAACTATTAATGTTTTAGATCATTGAGTTTCCAGAATTGTTTCTTCTCATTAACACAAACTCTCTGGACTCATCCAGTTGCAGTTACTTTCAGTATGTTAAAAAAATAATCAGTAAAACTAGCCTTAAAATATGGGTTTATGGTAGAAACCTATTTGAGGTTATATATCTCTTTAGTTGATTGCTTGAAATAATAATCACTATTCATTTTTAGGAATGCTCTAATTTTTCAAATTATTTTGTGTCTTAAATTTTAGAACATTTATTGATTGTATTCAGGTCAGTAATAGGGCATAGTAAAATGCTAATTTCTCTTTGACCCACTGCTTTGATTTTCCAAAAGATTAGGATTCTTTGGGCTAAGTGTTATAGTGCAATTGCTCTGACAGCTATTCAATAGTTTATGAGGATGTAATCACTGGCCTCACTCCAGTCATTCATGTCAAAAATCTCTTGACAAAACAGATAGTAATTGGTAGACTTGTATGTAGCTCTAAACATGTTATCCTTAGAAGTTCATGAGCTTAATGGTTTTGCTATTGCTTGATTTTTGTGAGCCAAAGGGGTGACAAAAATGCTTAAGGTAAAAAGATAGGCCCCTGTGTTACTGTTTGTCCTAAATAAAATCCTTTTGTAAACACTCAAATCACAGTAATCAGAAAGAGAAACTTGCTTACTCTGAAGAAATGTCAGAGTCTTATTCCAGTATTTATCTGGAAACAACAGTGGAACTAGAGGCAAAGGATTGGCATGGAAGATAATTTATTTTCCAAACTCTAGTATGCATTCACTTGAAGAAATCACATCAAGTCAGGTCTAAATTTCTTCCTGTTCCTGTGTGTTAGTTTTGTAAGTTCTCTTTTTAGTGGTTATGTTATTAATTTTTTCTTTAACTATTTACTTCTGATATTTGAAAATAAAAACTACCTACATACTGGTTTAACCTTTATGATTACTTCTGGTAAAGAATGGGATAATTATACAGATTTATGAGACCTGATTTAGTCAGCAGATTATTGCTTTTTTTTCCATAAAGAAATACTATATTGGATCCAAATAATTCAACAACTGTTTTCTCTTAAACCAATTATTCTTTCTTCATTTATCGATTTGTTTAGCAAGACTTTATTTTTTTCCAGGTATATTTTAGGCTCTTCTTACATGCAAGTTCAAATTGTCTGCTCCTTTGTATTCACAACAAAGTTTTCCCTTCACTGAGTCTGTAGAACATCTTCAAGTTTCATTCCAATAAGTCTGTTCTATAATACGTTTTTATGATAATCACAGAGAATGCCATTTTGTCATTGAAGAAAAACAATTAAGATAGTGCACATACAACTATTCCTATATAAGCCACACTTAGAATGACTGATTTGTCATTTCATTATTTACATGTTCTAAAATTTCCTTCCCTTTATAATATATGTGATCTATATATTTGTCAAAGGAATCAATAAATACATCCAGATTGAGTTTCCTTGGGTTTTCACTCCATGAATACTAAGTGTTCCAATTCTTACTGAATGTTACTACTCTTAGTCATCTTATTATCTCTCTCTTAATATTATATATATGTATATATATATATATATATATATATATATAT
>NC_045030.1:82413386-82414414 GCF_008632895.1 Mastomys coucha | reverse complement strand
AATAATAATAATAATAATAATAATAATAATAATAATAATAGTAGTAGTAGTAGTAGTAGTAGTAGTAATAGAAGAATGTATATTCATGGAAAGGAATTAGTTGTTTGCTTGTTTTTTAATCCTTTTCTCCATTATTGGTAACCCTATATGCTGTAAGCCTTGCAACTCAAATACACAAATAAAACATGACTCTTGTTTTCACACTTTTATCCACCACTAAGTCAACCCTTGAATCACAAATGAACACAATGGATCTCTTTTCAACATATTGGTTTGCTTTGCCCAGCTTCATTATCAGGGCTTATTTTTATTATTTAGTATATTGTTTTGTTGGGTTTTCTTGTTCTCTCCTGAAGGAAATCCAGGACACAATGAGAAGACCAAACCTAAGGATAATAGGTATAGAAGACAGTGAAGACTCCCAATGTAATCAGCCAGTAAATATCTCCAACAAAATTATAGAAGAAAGCTTCCCTAACCTAAAGAAAGAGATGCCCATGAACATACAAGGAGCCTATAGAACTCCAAATAATCAAAACACCAAATGCACTAAACAAAGAAAGAATTTTAAAGGCAGTAAGGGAAAAAAGGCAAGTAACATATAAAGGCAGGCCTATCAGAATTACTACAGATTTCTCACCAGAGATTATGAAAGCTAGAAGATTCTGGACAGGTGTCATACAGACCCTACAAGAACACAAATGCCAGCCCAAGCTACTATACCCAGCAAAACTCTCAATTACCATAGATGGAGAAAAAAATATTCCATGACAAAACAAAATTTACATAATATCTTTCCACAAATTCAGCTCTACAAAGGATAATAGATGGAAAACATCAACATAAGGAGAAAAACTACACCCTAGAAGAAGCAAGAAGGTAATCTTTCAACAAATCCACACAAACCTAATTCCATCTCTTACAACAACAGGAAGTGACAATTACTTTTTCTTTATATACTAATTTGAAAATTAATATTACCAACATATCCTAATCAATTGAAATCCAATAATATGAGGAATTGGAAA
>NC_045030.1:82404914-82412756 GCF_008632895.1 Mastomys coucha | reverse complement strand
TTGACCATAGCAGGAAGTCTGTATCCAAAAATCGAGCCTACAATTCACTTCTTGGTGCAGCAGATCTATCAACTCTCAGCTTAAGTATGATGGAGGTAAAATCCTTTGGTGATGTGAGGGTCATTGAAATACAGCCTTATTACAATGAAACTCAGTGTCTAAAAATTGTTCTTATTTTGGGCTTGTACCACAGTAAGAGCCAAGATTTTAAACTCTAATAAATACAAAACAAACAAACAAACAAAAAGTCCAAGCTGTTGGTTCCGCCAACATTATAGTGGCACTATAGTACCATGAGCAATATCTTGCTTGTCTGAGCATTGTGTTTCATAGATTTCAACTAGAAAGCAATATTTGTTGATTTTCTATCTTAGTAACTTGCATAGTACCCTCCTATGAGAAGCATTAACCTATGAGAGCTAGTTTATAGGCAGGAAGTTTCCAGGTCTATTCCAGATTAATTCCTCCAAGTCTTGTAACCAAAGGTCATACTATTTTCAGTAAGGGAGTCTTATCATCAGTTTTGGGAAACAAACAAGGGCAATGAGAGTCTCTTGGACCATTTTGATCAAAAACTCAAGGAGTTTTTTTCTGTGCATGAGCCTATAGTTTTTGTTAAATAGTGTATGGCTCTTGGGTGAAATATTATTATATATAATGTATACATATATATAAAGATAAAGAGACCTAGATACATATATTATTGTATATGTACCCTCATACACACATGATAATAATATATAGTGTCTAAATTATTTTTATTACCATAACAGAGGCAAGTTAGAGTAGAAAATATTTAATGTGTGGCTTTTGATTTCAAAGAGTGAGTCCATGACCCTTATGTTGGGGCACATGGGCACATAGCATCAGGGAGGCCATTATCAGTAGCTGTGAGCTTATAGTTGCTACAAAAGAAGGAGGCAGAGAGAGGAAGAGAGAGAGAGAGAGAGAGAGAGAGAGAGAGAGAGAAATGGGAATTACATGGGCTTTTGAAACTGCAAAGGGATCCACCAATGACAGAATTCCTTCAACAAGGCCACATCTACTTAACATTTATTTTATCCCAAAGCCCAAACAATTCCATTGACCAACCATTAAACTATATGAACCTGTGGGAACCATTGTCATTCAAAGTACCACATTCAACTCTCTGGCCCTGAAAGGCTTGTGGCCATTTCAAAATGAAAAAATGCTTTACCCTAATTAAAAATGTCTATATATTCCTTCATAGTCTCGACAGTTTCAGTGTCCTCAGTCTCTTCTGATATTCAAGGCAATCTTTTAGATGTAACCCTCTTTAAAATCAAAAGGCAAATTGTATACCTACAACACACAATAGAAAATAATATATATTACCATTCCAAAAGTGGAGAATAGTAGCATAGTGGAGAAATACTGGACAAAAGCAATACCAATCCCAGCAGGACAAACTCTAAATTTTGTAGCTTCATGTCCCTTGTTAGAGGACCTAGATGTTTTTTCCCTTTAATCTTTGTGTACTACACTGTAAATATTTGTTGTGAGTTTTTCTATTCTCTGCTTTTAGTGCTTCATTCCCAATATCCCATGGGTGTGGCATCTTCAACATCTTGGTGTCTCCAATGCAATCTGGGTTCCATTATCATAGCTTCACAGAAAGGCCTCTTCAGGCCTGTGGGCATAGGTTCCATTCCTTCATCCTTGGCTCCAACAGCCTTCCTTAAATGCTGAGGAAGTTTTAGAAAGGCTTTTCTATTTTTTTAATTACTCTAAATACAGATTCATGTGTCCCCCAAGCTGCCAAGTTCTGCTGCTTGCTTGAAATGGATTTGAATCTCTCCTTGAAATAAGTTTTCATAAGTTTTGATTTTGTTGTTGTTGAATAAACATTCCTTTGGTATAGAAGCAGAGTATTTTGTTTTTTATAATTCCAAAGGTTTCATTAATTTTTAAATTTTTAATTTTAATTATTTTTACTTATTCACTTTATACCCTGGTTTCTTTTCACAAGTGGGAAACTTAAGTTCTTGCCCTGGAGACCTTTCTCCCATCATTCCATTTTATATTAACTTTTTTTTTTTTAATTTTTCAACTCTTGGAGCATGAGACTTGCTTCCAACATTAAACTTCCTGGTACTCTTTTTCTTCTCAGCTTGTACATTTTTTATCTCTTTACTTTTCTTACTACTTTTCACTGTAGATCTGTGTAAGACTGATAACTAATAGCCACATAACTCAGACAATGATATTGAGTTGGTTCTATTCTCTGCACATAGTCTTATGTCTAATGTCCTATGTAGACATTACGTCTAACGTCTTAAAACCTCCTCTGCTAATAAAATCAGTACAAAACACTTACATTTGGCGTTAGGAAGATTCTTATGACAAGGGCAAATACATCTAAAATAATAAACAAAAATGAGGGATCCATTTGTCCGAGGTGTGAGCCCTACCATTCCAGTCTTTTTGTTGATAATATGTTATGAGGAATAGCACAGTCATTTCTATTACTACTTCCTGCTGATATTGTGCTGTTTCACTAATTGTCCAGGTTCTGGGGGGACCATCTGGACCTAGGGAAGTGCATGCTGCCTTTGTAGCAATTTGTGAGGCTGGACCACCTGGGTCCCTGCTGCTCAGGCTGATTGGAAATTCCAGCAGGAGCATCTAAGACTGCTGTGTTTGCAGCAGTTTGCAGTCTTTAGTTGATTTGAAATCTCCTGGGACATACATAGTCTAAAAAGTGAACATAAAGTAAGAAGGTTAGGGAAAATTTTTATACTGGGTGTACACTTGAAACATCTAGGCTTCAGTTCTGGTAGGTTGGTGAGGGAAATTCTTAGACCAGGAGAAAGAGATATCCCACCTTCAAAAATCAGCAGGTGGAGGAAAATTAGGAATACTTATCTAAAGTCCATTTGACCTGTAAGAGGTAGATACGAGTTGCCTCTTTGAAGCTCATATGAGCTTTTTAAGTTTATAAAGAGAAATAAATTTTTAGATGTATTTGTGTTGCCATTGTTTGTAATCTGTAATGAAATCCACATTGTAGAAAAGGTAGTAGACTCACACCTTTGAGTCACTGAGGTGACTGAGGACCAAAAATGATTCTGAATTAAAACCAGTAGAACTCTCTCCAGAGGGCTGGATAGATAGATTGGACAAAGATGGTTTTAGTGTGATGGAGAAGTACTTTTAAGAATATTCTTAGAAAACAACCAAAGGAAATTTACAATCTTGAACTTGTATCTCATAATAGTAATCAGTTATTTATGAATTTATTATTGCTCCATTGATTAAATTTTAGTATAACCATGGCATAGGGAGAAGGAAAGAAATATGAAACTTACTTTTCAACTACTTCAAATCATTTTTATAAACCTTTACACTTTGTATTTACATACCTTAGACTGGTAGATTTTACATTGTTGAGGGGTCCATATAAATCCAACAAAACTCAAATTCCAGGTAAATGCAGATGACAAAAGTATATTGTAATCAAGCTGCTACTGGTCACCTGATAGATCAGTGCTACAGAACAGACTCAAGAGCTGAACTGCAACCCAGAACCAGAATGCTACAGAGTTTTTAAGCTTGAAAATGACAAACATCTACCAACTTACATTTTATACCAATCAGGATTTGAGGATATAGGCTATCTTTTATGTGGTTCATCTATGTCAGCTGATACAGTATATATGTTTTACAGTCCAGGCAATCAAGTCCATTGATTTCTTCCTTTCTGGTCAAGAACTGTCATTATGTTTTGAGGAACAAAGTATGAGTAACAGAAGCTGTGGTTAGGAACAGTCATTATGCTATGTAACAGCCATATTTTAGGGAGCAAAAAATGAGTATCAAAAGTTGCTCAGGAACAGCTATTATGTTTTAGAAGAGTTCTTAGGCTTTAGGAATCAAACAATGAATAACAGAAGCCATTCAGCTATTGGGGAGTCCCCAGCCCACACAGGATCTGAAAGTAGAACTTAGTTTCACCCTATAATTAAAATTGAGTTTGAAAACAAAATGGCAGTGCTCAGGACAAGTTTTTTTTGTTTGTTTCCAATTATCTTTTTCTTGTTCCCAACAATATAAACTTTAAACTTTTTTTCTATCCATGTACAGGTAATTGGTTACTGAAAGCAGTTGTAATAAGGTTAATTTCTTTAAATAAAGGAATAGTAATAGTTACTTTGAAACCTGCTTTGTTTTGTGAATTTATCGCCTTTCAGAATCTGGTAATAATATAAGTAAGTAAACTGTCTTTCTCAGCTGGTTTCCTAGTAGCTCTAGCAAAGTGAGATCTGAGGCCTGATTTGTTGTTGTTGTTGTTGTTGTTGTTGTTTTGACATATGAAAAGAACTGAGAAAGAAGAACTAAGAAGGCAGTTGAATCCTTGGCAGAGGAGCTTGGTGCTTGATACTGTTTGAGCTAGTCAGTCAATATCATCTAGAAATAAATTATAGCAGGAAATATAGGCTAATGTCCTATTACAGAGACTTACTCCTTACCTAGATTGTTGTCCTAGGCTCTCATGGATCATTTACTTGTGTGGTGGTTAAAATCTGCAAGAAATTGGAGCTCATTTATGGTCGTCTTCGACCATTGAACTATATTGAGGCCAAGCGATTTTCAGTTAGACAATGAGGCTTTAAGAAAATCTCACAGTCTGAAAAAGAAATTGAACCCAAGGTGAAAAGAAGGATGGGTCACAAAAAGAACACTGCCATTGGGAGACTAATGTAGCTAAGAGACAAAGACAAGGAGGAACAAGCATGCACTCCACCCAAATAAGGGTTCCAATATCACAGAAATTACAAGGGCTTAGAGAAGCTGCAGGACGTTTCACATAGATCTCGTGGGCAGGGAGCAAGAATACTTGCAAGACATGAGCCTAGGAGGGTACAAGAAGAGACAGAACAAATAGCTCCAAGGAAAAGGAGGCAAAGAAAAAGTTACAGACTCGGGAACATGTAGGCAACTGCTATGGGGAGGTGAGGAATTTCCAGGAAGGAGCTGAGGGAAATCATGAAGAAACAGAGGGGATAAATGTCATGGTGTCAAGAATTTCAATCTGGGGTAACTCAAAATGGACTGAGAGACTTGTCATTGAGAAATGTCTCAAATCACAGAGGAGAGGACAAGTAATGGGGGCCCAGCAGGATGAGAAGAAGCTTCCTGGACACCAGTATGGCTTTTGCAGTAAAAACAGACAAAGCAAGCAGTTCCCTAGTAACACTTAGACAGTAGAAGAGGAGAGACAAATGGTTAGAACAGGTATATGTGAAAACAGCTGAAGAGGTGCAAAAGGCATATTAAGTATAATTGTCCACATGGTTGGGCCATGCAAGGAGTAGTGGAGAGATGTTTATGTCATAAATTTGGTGCTCTGTTTGCCTGCCTATCAGTGACTTAGTGTCAGTAGCTTGGGCAGCTTACATCAGCACCTGCTACTACCACATAACATGCATTTCTGTGTACATACTCTTTAAAAGATCACTCTGATGGCCTAGTCAGTTATCAATGGGAGGAGAGGCCCTTGGTCCTGTGAAGAGTCTATGCCCCAGTGTAGGGTAATGCCAGGGTCAGAAAATGGGAGAGGGTGGGTTGGTAAGCAGCAGGAGTGGGGATGGAACAGTGTTTTATTTCATTTTATTTTATTTTTTATTTTTGGAGGGGAAGCTGGAAAAGGAGATATCATTTGACATGTAACTAAGGAAAATATCTAATTAAAAAATCCCTCTGAAAATTACAGATCTCTCTGTGCCTTTCACTCTTCTATCTCTCCCAATAAACTTCTAGTACTTACTGCATTATGTAGCTTTGTGTCATTACTTGGCTCCAACCTGCCAAGATACACTTTCTCTGCTTTATCTTAACAGTAGAGAGAGGACACTTAAGCCGAGTAGGGGAGGGAAAATGAATGATTAGATAAAGTGGAGAGAAGAAGTGGCTGAAGAAGTAGACTCTAGAATCAGATTTATTGGGTGGCAAAAGGCAGCAGAAGCAAAAGATCCATACACATCTTAGGATAGACAAATCAACAGCTTGCTTCTTAATTTCTTGGGGGAAGGATATAAGTCATTCCTACAGTTTTGGTACCAGCTGAATGGGAAGAGAGAGAGAGGGTGGGAAGGAGGGAAGGAGGGAGAGAGAGAGAGAGGGAGTGGGGAGAAGGGAAATAGGGAGGGAAAAGGGTGTGGTGAGTAAGGAAACGATAAGACTGCTCCCCTAGGTATGATGGAGGAGTCCAAGGGCACACAAAGGGCAAGTTACCAAAATATCTGGATTATATAGGGAAGGGCACCCAGTGCTTGCGCTGGAGAGTTCAGGGTAGAGGACAAGGTATGCCAGCCACACTTTGTAACCCTGAAATGGGTAAGGAATGACAGATACTAGGAGAACATAGAGGTCAGGTCTGTTTTGATGTGTTAAATAGGTTGAAATTAATTATAAGAACTGGAATTGGAAACAATTGAAAAGTCCAACAGGATTTAAATAGAAGGTTTAGCTGGAATTTTAGTATTCCTCCAGTATATAAATTTCAGTAAGGAACTTCTGCTTTACTTTAGGGAGCAGTTTTCACAATGAACTAAAGACTATAGTATTTACATATGTTTGTGGAGAATAAACTGGAGTCATGTATTAAATTGCTTTGTAATTGTGTTTTACCATTGTGGTATATAAATGTTGATATTATTTATTTCACCTCCCTTTCATGCTAATCTCAGATAAAAGTCATATAGGAAGGGTTCATCCCTCACTAGCTAATTTTCTTCTCAGATAGCTGCTCAATATTGGCTAATTCCTCACATTTGAATCATTATGGAGCTTGAGTGACTCATTAAAATGAGTGATCAGAAGAAAGGTGCCTTCTTGCTAGATGCTCTTTTCATTTTAACAAGCAATTATGATCAATTATACAGTCATCAATTTGACTGTTTTACAACTGAAACTTTCTGTAACTATAATAATTGTGTCCATTCTGCCTTTAGCCAATCCTTTATAACCTTCAACATTATTTTAGTAGTTTTTTTTCTGAAGAACATATAAACTATAAATGATTGAAATAGCAAATGACTTAAGGAAAACTTATATTATATTCTAAAATGTATATGCCTGAGTGGGGAAAAAACAAAGAAAACATAATTTCTATTAGTAACCTCATTCTCACAACACATGAAGTAAATTTTTGAAGTCATGGGAAAATATACCCTTGAGTGAATAGTCAGTGATCAAGATCAAGCAAAGACACAAATGTGTGAGTTTATTATGGAAATCACCAAAGACAATGATTTGAAGGATTAATAAATCAGTGTTCAAAATGAAGTCTGTGAAGTTGACAAACAAAATTTTATTTTGTGTGATAGCCATAATAATTATTAAATGCACTGAAAGCCCAAATCCATAGAATTATGTGGCAAAAGTAAAAAATGTTTACCTCTACATCTTATACAATGTTTACATCTTATAGAATCACTATCCATTGTATTACTCTGTGCACACTCATTGCCATTATATGCCTTTCTGGCATCACGAAATACCTTATCTTTTTAGTCTATGAGCCCCAATTTTGTCTTATTTCTCTTCTCACTTTCTGAAGAGCTACTTTTTTTATTTCACTTATCCAATACAGGTAATTTTAACATACATTTATGTATAATACAAGCATAAACACGTACCTTAGTAATTGTTCCCCAGACATAAAAACATCATTTCATGGTAAATTCTGCTACATCTATGCATTATATATTTTATAAATTTTTTCATTTGTATAGCTAAATTTAAAAAAATCTTAGACATAGCTCTACCGGAGGACCCAGCCATACCACTCCTGGGCATATACCCAAAAGATACTGCAAC
>NC_045030.1:82401269-82404020 GCF_008632895.1 Mastomys coucha | reverse complement strand
TTGTTTTTTGGAGGGGAAACTGGGAATGGAGAAATTTACACGTAAATAAAGAAAATATCTAAAAAAAATAAAATAAAATAAAAAATCTAATTATGATACTGTTCTACTTTAAGTTAAAGGTATTTATGCCATCAAATGTCTAGTTAATGTTTAAATATTTAACTGATTTATACTAAACCAACCTTACTTTTAGTAGAGACTTCAATAACAGCCATATGATGGCCATGCATTACATGCTCTTACCTATATATTTTGTCTTATATTCTCTCCTACCACAAAACAAAGAGATCATACTCACTAAATGCAAAATCTTGTGGAATAAATAAGTTCTAATTTGATTTTTGTGGCTTAAAAAGTTACTGGAAATTGGACATTGATTACTTTATTCTTTCTTGCCTAGTATTATGTTGCAAGCATAAGAGATTTTTGAGTTAATATTGTGCATCCTTTCAATTACATATGTCTTTTCATCACAAAGTCATACAAATATGTTTGTGACCTCATTATATTGCTTAGTGCCTTTGTCATGCAATTTTCTGGCACAGTCTTGGTTTTTAGTGTAAAAAGAGGAAGCTAATGACTTTTTCAGATAAAATAATCCATGTAAAAAGCTCTAACTAGAATTTAGATAGAGAGTAGTACTTACCAAACATCATCATGGATTAATTAATAGCAAGTCAAATCAAGTTCGGGTTGTTCCATGATTTTGACAGAGTTCATTTTTCATTAAAATCATGGATGCAGGGAAAATCATAGAAAGGTAATATATCACCTGCATTAAGAGATGTTATAAAATTTCTCATAAAATTCTTGTCACAGTGATAGAGAATTAGGGCTTGCGTATTGGTAAAATTATCTAAACTCACAAAGTAAAGTTAAATAAAACATACTTCAAACATTGAGAATAAATGTGAGAACCATGGAAAAATATCCATCCACACTTGAGAAGCCGAAACTGCAAACTAATAATAAAGTAGATCTGGATGATGCAAGAACCACAGCTAAATTTGCTAATCCCTTGTATGTGGTTAAGTGGCTCAAATTTCAGTAAGGGCCTTCTGACCCATTTTCCATTGCTTAAATTGCTGAGAACTTCCTTGAAATTAACACGGCAAACATTTTAACACAGAAATTACCACAAAGCATGTATGATGGGATACTAAGTCATATAACAATAAAATAGCACATAATTTACAGAGACAGTATGTTATACTGAATAAGTGAATTGGATGAAAACTGATTTAATGCCAAAATACTACCACTCATTAGCAGTATAACCTTGAGAAAGTGGCTTAAACATTTTAACTTTATATTCTAATCTATAAAAATAAACTGGGGATTATTAGTTTTTAACTCACCTCATTGTAGGGAGTAGAATCTAATAGTTAATACTGACAATATTTTTTTTTAACAACATTGGTACACAATAAGCAGTTGCAATAATTTCTTTTCATTGTAATTTTGGCTGGATTAAGAATTATCCGAAGTATAGGTATATCTACAAAAACAGTTTTATAGGTAATTACCTGATCTGAGAAAATTCTGAGTATTACTAATGTCATACCATGGGTTAGCATGTTAAAAGGAACAAAACAAAATAAAACAAAATATCAAAGAACAGAAAACCAGATCAATACTGGTATTTAATACTTATTGATTATTTGGACCACAGTGATATGTATTTCTTTCTATTATTAGTCAATACTGTGCTAAAACTTTTATATAGACCAACAAGAAAAGAGAAGTAAATAAAGGGGGTACAAATAAGATGAACAAAGTCAAATTATCTTCATTTGCAAATGACATGAATCTATCCTAAAGTACTCTAAAGACTACCACGAAACTCTAAGAACTAATGAATACTTTCATCAAAAGTAGAAAGATAAAAGTCAACATAAAAATTGATAGCTTTTATAAATGCAAATAAAGAATATATTGAGACTGAGTTCAAGATAAAGAAAATCATATTAAAAGAGTAGTTTCAAAGATAAATTAAAAATCATATTATGAAAAATAGTTATAGTAACAAGAAAGGATGCACAGATTTAAAACAACTTCCATCAAATTTCCAATTCTTTATAGCACTAATAAGAAATAGTACAAAAGATTCCAAATTCCCAAGGTAGTTCTAAACATAAATGGATCATAACACCAGATCTCACACTCTATTACAGAGTCTTAGTAAGCAAGGAATCAGAACAGACAGATATGTAGAGCAATGGAATATAATGTAGGACCCAGAAATAAGTCCTCAAAGCAATATTTACCCTTTATAAAGGCATGGAAATATATAACAGAAATGAAAGATTCTTCAATAAGTGGTGATGGCAATGCTGAGTTTTTACCTTTAAAAATAATAAAAGCAAATCCATATCTCTGACCCGGCACAAAAGTAAATTCAAAGGAGATGAAAAACATTAATGAAAAGATAAAATTTTGAAATAGCAAGAACACATCATATGTAAATGGTGTCAAGAGATACACAGAGGCAAATAACTTTGAGAAAAGGATTCTAATACAATAGATTATAACCTCAGAAGTTATCAAATTGGATTAAATAAAATTAAAAACTTCTGTACAGCAAAGCAAAAAACAAAAAAGAAATTAATAAAGTGAAGAAGCATCCTACAAAACAAGAAAATCATATATATTTATATATACATATACATAAAATTTTAAATAAAACAATAGTTACAAATAATATAAAATACCTCGGTGTAACCCTAACTAAGCAAGTAAAAGATCTGTTTG
>NC_045030.1:82389155-82398648 GCF_008632895.1 Mastomys coucha | reverse complement strand
TGGCTGAAAATTCATCTACATTTGGTGACTTTTTTATTATTGTTGTTGTTGTTGTTGTTGCTGCTCCTGCTGCTGCTGTTGTTGTATCATTTATTTACATTCCAAACATTGCCCCCCTTCCTGGTCTTCCCTTCAAGAGTTCTTCACACCATCACCCCTCTTCATTACCTCTGAGAGGGTACTTTGCCCCCACCTCCTGCACCCCCACTCCCCTCACAGAAACACCTATTCCCAGCTCAACCCCCCACGTTCCAATTCCCTGAGTCATTAAGTCTCTACAAGATTAGGCACATCTTCTCCCACTGAAGTTCCCAGCATAAGACACTTAGTTTCTAAAATGAATCATGATATATAATTAATTATTGTCCCTATAGATGCAAGATAAAAATTCAAGGACTTTACAAATATTTCTTCATCTATCATAAATTTTGTTTCACATGAAGATGTTCTGTCATAATAGGAATACATCTATCCAATGATGTCTTTAAATGAAAAAATAGTAAACATATTTTCTTGTATACAACATAAAAAATAAATAGAAAATGTAGGCAATGATAAAGGAAAAGATGATTCCTTATGCACTGCTGATGAAAAGATAAAATGGTAGATGTAATATGTAAATAAATTGAAGTTTTCTCAAAAGTTGAAAGTAGATGTACCATCTATACAGCTATGCCATCAGTCTTTGGTATATGCCTGTGATGTCTGATCTCTGTATAAACTTGACTATATATGGAATCAATTAAATCCAAAGGAACTGGGCACAACTGTGAAAACCTTATTTGATTTGATTATTTGAGATGGGAATGATGGGAAATTTCCCGCTAAACTTGGAGCATAATTCTGGTGGCAACCTATATAAAAGGCCAGAGAAGAAAGAAGCTTTGAATTTTTTACTTTTTGCCTGCTTTTCCTCACTCTCACTGGCAAGTTCATCTGACCTGTTGCAGAGGCATTTCCTTTTTAATACAACTTAGTTGTTTGGTATCCCAATGTAGACTTAAGACCACCTGAGACATCTAGACTTGTAGACTAGACTTGTATACTAAACAAGTATTAGATTCTTGGTTGAGCTGAACAATAGCTTGTAAGCCACTCTAATAAATCTCATGTGAGGGTGTGTATATGTGTGTGTGCACATGCATGCACATGTGCGTGCAAGTGTGCAAGTACATGCACATGTGCTGTTCTGTTCCTGTACAGAAACCTAATGACTAAAATTCACAAGACTCTATGTCAGTGTGGGTGCCACAGAAGAAGTTACATATCTATGTTTATTGTAGCACTATTCTCATTAAAGAGCAAATGCACTCACTGATAACTGATAAGTAGATGTTACCCCAAATCTCAGAATACCCAAGATAGAAGTCAAAGACCACATGATGCTCAAGAAGAAGGAATACCAAAGTGTAGGAGTTTCCATCCTTCTTAGAAGGGGGAACAAAATGCTCACAGGAGGAAAGGCAGAGACAAAGTGTAAAGCAGAGACTGAAGGAAAAGCCATCCAGAGACTGCTCCACCTGGGGATCCCTCCCATCTGCAGACACCAAACCTAGACACTGTTGTGAATGCCAACAAGTACTTGCTGACAGGAGCCTGATATAGCTGTCTCCTGAGAGAGCCTACCAAAGCTTGACAAATATAAAGGCAGATGCTTCCAGCCAACCTTTGGGCTGAGCACAGCGTCCCCAATGCAGGAGTTAGAGAAAGGATTGAAGAAGATGGAGGGGGTTGCAACCCCATAGGAACAACAACAATATCAATCAACCAGAACCCCCAGAGTTCCCAGGGATAAAACCAACAACCAAAGAGTACACATAGAGGGACCCATATCTCCAGCTGCATATGTAGCAGAGAATGCCCTTGTTATGGATCAATGGGAGGAGAGGCCCTTGGTCCTTTGAAGGCTCTATGCCTCAGTGTAGGGGAATTGGAGGCTGGGGAGGCAGTAGTGGTTGGGTGAGTTATGGCTATGGGAGAGAGGGTTTCCAGGGTGGGGAGAACCAGGAAAGGGGATAACATTTGAAATGTAAATAAAGAAAATAGCCAAGAAAAAGAAAGAAAAAAGAGCAAATGTAACTAGTTCACATGTTCACCAATAGACAAACTACTGAAGAAAAGGTGATATATTGTATATACACTTTGGAATTCTATTTGGCTATAAAGAATAGTGAAATCATGGTATTTGAAGGAAACCAGTTAAAGATGGAAATCAGTATGTTGAGGAAACAAGCAAATAAACGAACAGACAAAAAGCCAGGCTCAGAAAATGATAAGTTGCATTGTTTTCTTTCATATATGGTATCTAAATTTAAAGTGTGTGTGTGTGTCTGTCTGTAGGTAATAAAATTAGAATAAGACTAGGGAGAAGCAAAGAGAAAAGGGAGAGATATTAAAGGAGTTCAGAAGTATGAAAGGATATTTAATAATTGAATGCCCACAATATGCTAACAATAAAAAAAGAAAAGAAAGAAAAAAACAGAAGAAACTATTTTTTTTTTTTGTTTTTTGTTTTTATGAAACAGAGTTTCTCTGTGTAGCCCTGATTCACTCTGGCTGGCCTTGAATTCAGAAATCTGCCTGCCTCTCAGAGCAAATCTCAAAGCTCTGATTGATTGATATTATTGTTGTTCCTATGGGGTTGCAAGCCCATTTAGCTTCAATTTATTGATTTAAGCCATTTGAACTTGTATATGATAAAAATCTCAATGTAGTTTTGATTTGCAGTTTTCTGATGACTAAGCATGCTAAACATTTTTACTTGCATATCAATAATTTGTGTTTCCTTTTTTGAGTATTTTCTTATAGATATGTACCATATTTTATTGAGTTATTTGTTTTCCTTGTGTCAATTTTTAAAGTTCTTTATATATATTTTATTATCCCTCTATCAGATTTGTAGATAGTAAAAATCTTTTATCCAAACTATAGTCTGCCACTTTGTCCAAATGATGATGTACTTTACCATACGGAAGCCTTTCAGTTTCATGACATCATATTTTAATTGATCAAAATGATTCCTAATATTTTTCCATACTCAAAAATCAATACTTTGCTCAGCCATCATCAGAAGAGCTTTCTTCTGCAGTATTTAGGAATAAATACAGAGACCTAGACCTGGACAAGGTACAGAGAAAAGAAACTTTGGAACATTCAGTCCTAAATGGAATCTCTCTATCAATTCTCTCCCTTCATAGTTTAGGCACCACTGCAGAAGAGACTATAGATATAATGTAAAAGCCAAAGGATGTGGAGAACACCAAAGAGTCAAGGCCTTCCAAGCACAGTAGGACCAATACACACAAGAACTCACTCACAGAGATTGACAGTAAGTGCAGAACCTGAACAGCTCTCTATACCTGATAATATGCAAGCACTGAGAGAAGTGGACATAAGCCTCCATCCTTAACCAAGTCTCCAATTGGTAAACATTTGTAAATGAAAAACTAGTTTTCTCCAAAAGAGTCTCCCTAGGTATACAACACATTTAAGGCCTGATCCCACATCTTGCAGTCAACAAAATCAAACTTAGTGGAGTTATTTTTGTCTCATAATGCTTTGCCTGGGCATTTAAAAAAATTACCTTCAATTATTATTTTTCTTACCTTACAGGTCTTTTACTTATATAAGTTCTTACAAACTTTGAATTTTTAGGATATTTCTATGCATGTCAGTGTGTATATTTCTTGGGCCTATTCATATTTCTTGTAATTTTTTGGCCTTTTTTTTCCTGAATATTTTGTCCTATTCAGGTCTGTTTATTTTTACATTATTATTTTTAATAACCTTTACTACTATTATTTAAATGCCTTTTTCTTTTCTAATGATAGAGAGGAAGAAATGATATGGATTTGAGAGAGTGAGAATGTAGGGGGATATGAGATATGAGGATGTAGCAAACAAAGACAGAAAAAATGTACTTTCAATTAAAAATAAAAGCATTATAAAGATGGAAAAGAATGTAATAAATGTAAGTTACAAAACTTTATCTATTATAACAAATGACAAATTAAAATCTGTGCTTTGTTTTTCTGTCAAAGAATGTTTCTTTTTTTTTTTTTCTTTTTATATTTTTCCTTTCAAGACAAGGTTTCTCTATATAGTCTTTGCTGTTCTGGAACTCACTTTGTAGGTGAAAGTGGCTTTGAACTTGGAGATCTGCCTGGATTTGCCTCCCATATATAGGCATTAATGGTGTGATACTTTTAAAGAATATTTATGTGTTTATTTTTATGTATACTAGGGATCTTTTCACATGTACCAGAAGAGGGAATCAGATCTTATTACAGATGGTTATGAGCCACATGTGCTTGTTGAGAGTTGAAGGCAGGACCTCTGGAAGTGCAGTCAGTACCCTTAACCACTGAGCCATCTCTTCAGACCCAACAATATTCTTATTTTGTTGACAATAAAGACTATTCACTAGATTTCTTGTAAATACATTAATATTTAGTTCCATAAATGGTAATATGAAAATAAAATTTATCTGGATTCATTGTTTTGTATTGCCATGATTCAGCTGAGGTGTATATCAATATAAGAAAAACAAAATTATATAAATAATTACATAGTTGTAAGATATCCATAAAATTATTTTGTAACTTTATACAAATAAGTGCATACTAATGGAGAAAATTAAGAAAAAGTAACTTTTTAAACATAATAAATATTTAAAAATACAGAATATCAGAATAATTGTCATGGTTAGTGCAGTGGTTTGAATGATAGGCACATATATTTTGAAAACTTGGTTTTTTTTGTGGAAATATTTGAAAAGAAATCAGACACATAGATTTTTTTAGAGGCAGTGTGTTACTGAATGTCAGCTCTTTGAAGTTTCAAAAGGTTTGTGCAATTCCCAGTGTGATCACTTTGCCTCATGGTTATAGATCAAGATTTGATCAAGATGCTCCATGGCATCTGGAATTTAATGGATACTGTAGATACAAGCTCAAGTCCTCATGCTTTGTGGGAGACAATTTACAGACAGAACCATCTCTCTAATCCCATGCATGGTTTTGCTTTTGCATTTATCTTATTTAAATATGGTTCAGATTCTTGAAATTATAAATCGTACTATTTCTTCCAACTTGCAATGAAAACCGTTACATCTTTTAATGTCCCTTTACTCCCAATCCCAACTTTTCTCCATTCCTTTAGAATATCATTTGAAATAAATGTAAGGTATTTTAGTTTACTTCAACTTTTCTCATTATTTATAGCTTATAGTATGCTTTATTGAATCAGTAGCACTGGCTTTGTGTGTTTGTGTGTGTGTGTGTTTGTGTGTGTGTGTTTGTGTGTGTGTGTTTTCAAGTTCATAGATTATTTTCTAAGTTATCTGTGTTCTACTGTTATGATTATCCACTGAATGTTCCTAAAATGTAGTTATGTATTCTATATTATACTATAATTTAATGTGATATTAAAACTTGTAGCTAAATTGAAAAAAAAAGGTTAGAGTTTAGGATCCTTTACTTGTCAAGCCTTCTCTAGAGTCCCTATATTAAAGGGATAAGGTTTGTTACAATTGATATAACTATGCTGCTGTATCATTACTGTTATAGTTTATATATGAAGTGTCCCCAAAGATTCATTTGATAAAACTTGGTATTAAAATGTTAACCTTGAAGAAACTTTTTAAGTAACTGATGACATATTTTTTCTTCCAAAACAGAGTTTAAAAATGTGTTCTGCCATATTCTCCTACCATAATATTGTTTTCCTTGTTATAGGCCTCAAAACAATTGAGCCAATTAGTTATGGGTTTAAGTTCCAGAGTGGAACAAGGACTTATTATCAACTAGGCAAGAGGCTATTCTTGTAATAGTTATGCAAAGACCATGACTATATTCTGCTCATGTCCTGAGAACATGTCTATGGGTAAATGGACTAATTTCTTCGGCCAAAGAAGTTTCAATACCACACAATGTAGACTCTATTTTATAGTTAATACTGATTATGGAGGTTTCTAATAAAAAAGAACAAAAATTAGGGTAGAAAGAAATGGAAGATGTACAGTTTAGAGAAGAAAGGAGCATTATCAAATTTAATATTGAGCCTCAAGCCAGAAAAGAACCTTAATTGTTGAAAGAGTGTAGTTTCATTAAAGAAAAGCCTCTTTGTCTACATTGAAAAGTGCAAACAATACTCACCTGAAAAAAGACCACAAAGCTCAGCTTGCCACCTGCAAAAGAAGGGCTGAGGAGTCTCCTCTAATTAGAAAAGTAACAGCATGGTATTTTCAAGTTCCATCCATTTGCCTGCAAATTTCATGAAGTCATATTTTTCATGAAGTCATAATTTTATAAAATCCTATTTTAGTACTTCATTGTGTAAATGTACCACAACTCCTATATTCATTCCTCTTTTGAGGAACATCTGGGTTGTTTCCAGGTTCTGGCTATTAAAAATAAGGCTGCTATGAACATCGTGGAGCATGTGTCCTTATTACATGTTGGAGCATCTTCTGGGTATATGCCAGGAGTGGTATAGCTGGGTCTTCTGGTAGTATTATGTCCAGTTTTCTGAGGAACTGCCAAACTGATTTCCAGAGTGGTTGTACCAGCTTGCAATCCCACCAGCAGTGAAGGAGTGTTCTTCTTTCTCCACAACCTCTCCAGCATCTGCTGTCACCTGAGCTTTTTATCCTAGCCATTCTGACTGGTGTTGGGTGGAATCTCAGGGTTGTTTTGATTTGCATTTCCCTGATGACTAAGAATGATGAAAATTTCTTTAGTTACTTCTCAGCCATTTTGTTATTCCTCAGTTGAGAATTCTGTTTAGCTCTGTTTCCTACTTGTTTATTGTTTTTCATCTTTACATTTTTGCTTTATAACATATTTTATTTATTTACATTTCAAATGTTATCCTTTTTCCTCATTTCCCCTCTGAAAATCCCCTTTCAACTCCTTCTTCCAGCTGCTCACCAACCTACCCACTCTGACTTCCTGTCCCTGGCATTAGCTTACATTAAGGCATAGAGACTTCACAGGACCAAGTGCCTCTTCTCCCATTGCTGACCAACAAGGACATCCTCTGCTACATATGCAGCTGGAGCCATGGATCCCTCCATGTGTACTATTTGGTTGGTGGTTGACTCCCTGGGACTCTGGGGTTACTGTTTGGTTCATATTGTTGTTCCTCCTGTGGGGCTGTAAACCCTTCAGCTCCTTAGGACCTTTCTCTAGTTCCTCCACTGGGAACCTATGCTCAGTCCAATGGTTGGCTGAGAGTATTCACTTCTGTATATGTCAGGAAGTGGTAGAGCCCTTCAGGAGACAGCTATATCAGGTTCCTGTCACCAAGCAGTTGTTGGCATCAATAATAGTGTCTGGGTTTGGTGACTGTATATGGGATAGATCCCCAGGTGGGGCAGTATCTGGATGGCCTTTCCTTCAGTCTCTGCTCCACACTTTGTCTCTGTAACTCCTCTCATGCGTATTTTGTTCCCATTTCTAAGGAGGACTTAAGTATCTACACTTTGGTTTTTCTTCTTGAGCTTCATGTGGTCTGTGAATTGTATCATGGGTATTCTGAGCTTATGGGCTATTATCCACTTATTAGTGAGTGTATAGCATGTGTGTTTCTTTGTGATTGGGTTACTTCACTCAGGAAGATTTTTTTCTAGTTCCACCCATTTGCCTAAGAATTTAATGAATTCATTGTATTGAATAGCTGAGTAGTACTCTGTTGTGTAAATGTACCACATTTTCTGTATCCATTCCTCTGTTGAGGGACATCTAGGTTCTTACCAGCTTCTAACTATTATAAATAAGGTTGCTATGAACATAGTAAAGCATGCATCCTTATTAAATGTTGGAGCATCTTCTGGGTATAGGTCCAGAAGTGGTATTTCTGGGTCCTCAGTTAGTATTATGTCCAATTTTCTGAGGAACCACAAAACTGATTTCTAGAGTGGTTGAACTAACTTACAATTCCACCAGAAATGGAAGAGTGTTCTTCTTTCTCCACATACTCACCAGCATCTGCTGTCACCTGAGTTTTTGATCTTACTCATTCTGACTAGTGTGAAGAGGAATCTCAGGGTTGTTTTGATTTGCATTTCCATGATGACTAAGGATGTTGTACAATTCTTTAGGTGCTTCTCAGCCATTTTGTATTCCTCATTTGAAAATTCTTTCTTCCCCATTTTTAATAGGGTTATTTGATTCTCTGAAGTCTAACTTCTTGAGTTCTTTGTATATATTAGCCCTCTATTGAATGCTGGTTAGTAAGGATACTTTCCCAATCTTTTGGTTTCCATTTTGTCCTATTGACAGTGTCCTTTGCCTTACAGAATCATTGCAATTTTATGAGGTTCTGTTTGTTGATTCCTTATCTTAGAGCTTAAGCTATTGGTGTTCTGTTCAGGAACTTTCCTCCCGTGCCAAAGTGTTCAAGACTTTTCCCCACTTTCTTTTCTACTAGATTCAGTGTATCTAGTTTTATGTGAAGGTCCTTGATCCACTTGGACTTGAGCTTTGTACAGGAAGATAAGAATGGATCAATTTGCATTGTTCTACATGCTAACTGCCAGTTGAGCCAGCACCATTTGTTGAAAATGCTGTCTTTTTTCCACTGGATGGTTTTAGCTCCTTTGTCAAAGATCAAGTGACAGTTGGTGTGTGGGTTAATTTCTGGGTCTTCAATTCTATTCCATTGATCTACCTGCCTGTCAGTGTGCCAATACCATGCAGTTTTTATCACTATTGCTGTCATACAGCTTGAGGTCAGGGATGGTCATTCCCCTAGAAGTTCTTTTATTGTTGAGAATAGATACTCCTTCTACAGTTTTAGAGAGCTATTGAGGCCAGGCAACTTGTAGAAGGATCAGAATTGGAAAGAATGCATAAGATGCCATTTTATCAAGTTCTAAAATAAACTGTGGATTTTGGTTAAGACTGTAAGATTCTGGAGGTAACAAAGCTGAGAAATGAAAATGTGAACTGCTAATAGGGTGTATAACCACTCTGCCCCAAAAGAGATGTTTGTTGCAAGTAGAAAAGCTATAGAACAAAGCTGTATCATCCTTTAACACTTTTGAAAACAAATCTCATACAGGATAAAGAGGTTCAAGAATTTGTTTTTGTCTTGCTAGCTTCTGGACTTCCTTTGATCTGATCTCTCTCTCCTCTCCTCTCCTCTCCTGTCCTCTCCTCTCCTCTCCTTTTCTCTCTACTTCTTTCTCTTCATTCTCTCTCTGTTTTTGTCTATATCTCCATAATGCATATTATATGCTATCTATATGATGAAAGCATACATTTCTTTTAAGTTTCACAGAAGTTGTCACAGTTCACAGTTAAGTTTCATTGAGAGGCTAGAAAGAAACTCAGTGGTTAAGAGCATTGGCTGGCCTCCAGTAACTACATGATAATATTCTGCAGTGAGTTCTAAGAGGTCTGATGTACACTTTGGCCTCTGCAAGCATCAGGCACAATATGGTGTACAGACATACATAAAGGCAAAGTATCCATACATATATATATATATA
>NC_045030.1:82368659-82388969 GCF_008632895.1 Mastomys coucha | reverse complement strand
TTCTGGCCCTGGCATTCCCCTACACTGGGGCACAGAACCTTCACAAGGCCGAGGCCCTCTCCTCCTAAGAGATTGAAGTTTGGAATTTAAATTGCTAACCAAAGAATACACATGGAGGGACCCATAACTCCAGATGTATTTGTGGTGGAGGATGTCCTTGTCTGGCATCAATGGAGGGGGAAGCCTTGGATTCTGTGAAGACTTGATGCCCTAGTGCTACAGACTGGGTTTGCTGCAGGGACCTCTTGTTCCTCGGGATGAGAGCTCTGGTCAGGTGGGCAAAAAATTTGGTGGATGACAAACAGAGTCGACAAAAGGAAGTGTTGAGTCTGAGTGAATTTCTCAAAAATGGCATCAGACTTTTACGGTCATTACAAAAGAGAAATGAAAAATCTGGCACCTTGAGTGCTCTGGGCCCTGGGGGCTGCAGACCACACAAGGCTCAAAGCTAGAATATTCTCTCTTGAATGCCCAAATCGGGAATCCGAATGTGTTTGCACAAAGTGAAAACCAGGCTTATATAGTATACAGAAAACAGGGCAAATGACAAAGGTCACATTGGCAGGTGAGGGTTCCATCAAGGTCAGTAAGGTCAGACAGCAAGACAGAGGTCATGTAGGCAAGTGACTGTCACATCAAGGTCAGTAAGATAAGGTATCCAGGTGCAAAGAGGAAGAGCAGTGGTGCCCTTCCCGCTGGAGCTAACTTGGCAGTCCCAAGCTAATTCTCTGGTTCTGTAGGAGGCAAGCACCATGAAGTCTAATTCTAGCAGTTCTTGAGAAGGCCCTTAAGTGAGGGAAGCCCTTCAATTACTCTCTGGTATGTAAAACAATTCTGTCTTCTGTGGGACTGTTCTGAGAATTCTATGTTTACAGTTAGCAGAAGTGCCTGATCTCTATTCCTAACTCTGAGGACACCCTGTCTGATAAGACAGTCTCCTTGTGAGAAATCCAAGATAACAACAGCTTGGTAATAAATTAGGATATGTTGGAATGCTATGCTGGCCAGGGAACAATGTTTAATCTTAGTTTTAACTATTTATGGATCATTTCTTGGGGCACCTTTATGCCTGAATAAGAAGGCATGTTGAATTTTGGAAAGACTAATCTGGAACACATCTGAGTTAGGAGATGCCAGCTACTGACTAAATGCCCAGGAGGCAAAATCCCTTTGAAGTGGTATGCCTCGGCCTGACACACAGACTTTACTGGAGTACAGGAGTGGGCATGGCACCCTAGTGTATGGTAATGATAGGGTGGTGGGGAAGTAGTGGAGGGGTGGGGGAAAAGCCTCATGGAGGCAGGGAGGGAGTGGAGTGGGGGAGTTGGGGGGAAACCAGGAGGGAGGATAACATTTGAAATGTAAATAAACAAAATAACCAATAATAAAAGAGATTGAAGTTTGGAATTTAAAGAGTGTTAAGATCGTAAACAATATATAAATAAATTTGTGTACATGCACTTTTAAATTTTGAGATGCTCCTAGCCTGTATGGTAGCCACGAAGCCAAGGAACATGAAAATTTGAATGAAGAGTGTCTTTTATAGGCTGAAGTAGTTTAGCATTTGGTGTCTAGTTAAAATTTTTCTGGAAGGTACAAAACATTTAAAAGGTACCATTATGATGGAAAAAGTTCAAAACAGAGGGCAAGCATTGAGTATCTCATAACCTAATGGTACCTTTTATACAGATGGTATGGTTAATCTTAATGAAGTCCAACTAGTCAATTATTTCATTCATTGATTTTTGTCAGTGGTATTAGGAGTAGGGACTAGAGACATAACTCCACCTTGCTGTAGGTAGCAATCTAAGCAGCTCCCTTAACATTCTAAAAATCTTGAGTCTATTGAAGCTGGATTCTTTATTTGGACAAGGAAAAGAAATTTATGAAGAATTGGAGACATTTTAAACCTACATTTTCAACATAAAAAATAAGAAAATGGAGTAGTCATTTGGGAAGAAAATAAGACACACCTGTCAGAATGATGTAGCTTCACAAAGAATTACAAGTGTTTTTCCAGTAGCAATATATACTATTGACATTTGGATTTAGATTTTCAAGTTGCTAAGGAATACCAATGGCACTATAAGTTACTGTTTATGCACCAGACAGGATTGTAGCTGTTAATGTAAGAGACTAGATAACAATGATTTGGGGGGGGGATTATGAATGTTTAATTATAAAGAAAATGTTCATCTTGCTTTTGAGATATCTAGAAAAATCTCTGGGAAAGGAACAAAGTTATACTTATAGGTCGTATAGTGGTTTTAAGTGTTTAACCTACATTCTTGCCTTCGGTCCAGAGAATCTGAATTGCAATCCTCATAGTTGGCTATAAACTCTGTGTTTAGATATACATTCTTTTGTAGAAGAACACTCAATTCCTTTTTATCAGTATTTGTTTAAAATTTTTAGGAATTAAAAAAACTTGAGTTGATACTTCTATAAAAATGACTATCTCTGTGCAGAAAATTTCCTTTTGTCAATTGTTTTTAATGTGTGATGATGTGAGTTCTAAGTTCTGAATCAAGACCTGCATGAGAATGATCAGGCCATTAAGGAGAATGTACAGAGCCACACAAAGATAAAACATATTTTATTCATCAATGTACAAGATACTAGGCAGGCAGATGCTGGTTGGCATCCAGACACATACCAACATACATGGGCAACACATAGGCAGGCAAAGGCTCATATGAAAATTGACACACAAGCCACATGAAGATAGGTCAATAAGACTGTACTGAGACATATACAGGCAGGCAGACACAGGCAAAAAGCACTTGCCTCTGACCTCAAGACCAATTTATACAGAACCAAGCTTTCACTATTGATTAACTTTGGGTTTCCTAAATATCTGTTGTCAGTCATTTTGTAGTCACAGATAGCTCCCTGGAAGTTCAGCTTGGTATTCATATTAACACGTTTGTCTAAAAAATAAACTGTCTCATCACCCTTTGTTTAGTATTTCATATTTTTGATGATAATGCCTTTATTGTCTTTGTCATATTATCATAAAATATAAGCTATTTTGACAGTGACATCCTGATTGCTTTTTCTTTACCTTTGTAATCTTCTTAATTCTTAAAATGATTCTTGGTTTTTTTTTTTAGTTGACCCCTTAACATTTTGTATTTTAATGCTAAATTACTTTGGAAACTGTTTAATCAAATGTTTTATTATGTGAATTTATATATCAGGCAAGCATAACAAAAATTAGAGTTAGGCCCTCTGCCTTTCTTATGTCATACATTTGTGGATCCAGATTCTCTACATTTACTCCAGTAGAACTTAAGTGGTGAAGGGCTTCTTGTTATTATCTGAAATACGAACATATTTGGCTTCTATAAGATTGCTGTTGATAGTACCATGTATGGAAAAGAGTTATCTATTAAAATGCTTTCTTCATAGGTTCTGCTGACATTGTAAATAGTGATAAATTTGTTATTGATGAACTATGTAAAAGACCCAATTCTCTATGGCACCACCTTTGACATTGTCTCATGGAAAAGACTTATACCTTAGGGTTATTCCTCACATGTTGTACACTGACACTTTTGTTATCCCTACTTTTCACTTTTCAGAATATTCTTGCATACATTCATATATATTTTCATTTACACACACACAGCCACATTATGTTATTCTTTGTGCTAGGAAAAGTATGGTAGATGACATTATATCAAGAACAAAAGCTACAAAATCAATAAAATTGATAGTCACTTATGCTGTGTAATTTTACTATTTCTTTACTCTTTTTTATCATTAATAGTGCTTGTTCAGTTTCGCTTCAAAGTATGTCAAACATTAAGGACTTAGGTCCTTTACAAATAATAAACAACTCTACCAAATTCTACTATGAAAAATATTACAAGCAATATAATGGATTATAAAAAATATTCAAATTAGTCACAATAGGTGAAAAACAATTATGGAAACCTAGGAAATATCACTTAGTTGCTTCTCTCTTCATGGTCTTGAGCTGTAACCATGTTTTTGCCTTCTCTGAAAAACTGGAATGGGTAGGGGAGAGGGAAGAGGGTATTTTTCAAAAGCTATAGTGTTGTGAAGATTAGAAGAACCTGAAAGAATGAGTCTTTTTATAGTGTATATGGTGTTTTGCCAACATGTATGTCTGTTCATCACCTTGTTCCAGTACCTGCATGGGACAGAAGATATCCTCAAATGCCCCAGGTCTTGGGTTACAGATGATTCTGAGCCATCATGTGGCTGCTGGAAATCAAACCTATGAAGAGACAGCCCCAGCTCCATAAAGAGTCTTTTTGATAAATTCTGAGTAAATTATTTTCCATCAAGCTTCAAAGAAAAATAAGTTTCCTTCGAGAAATATAACATTATATTAAAATTAGCCGTTGCTGAGCAGTGGTGGCACATGCCTTTAATCCCAGCACTTGGGAGGCAGAGGCAGGCGGATTTCTGAGTTCGAGGCCAGCCTGGTCTACAGAGTGAGTTCCAGGACAGCCAGGACTACACAGAGAAACCCTGTCTTGAAAAACCAATAAATAAATAAATAAATAAATAAATAAATAAATAAATAAATAAAATTAGCCATTAAAATTTATAAATATGTACAATAAGAGAGAACTAGGACAGACCAAACAATAACTGGAATGTAGTTAGTAATTATTTAATTTATATCATTTTATAAGGATGATATCTTACATATTACGTATTTTCCTATGCCAACTGAAGCAGTTTGTTAACCAACACTCTTTGTTAGTGTAATGGTGAATACAAGTTGAATTGGTCCCTGGCACTGGTTTAATGATTGTTGGAGCTTATGAATGTATAGCAGAGAATTGTGGGGCAGTGGGCAGTTCTGACAGCTGGAGTCCAATAGAGCAACCACCTGGGAACCCCAGAGACCCACTGAACAAAGTAAATTTGTTCACAAGGGACGATAGGAGTTCGGTGATAGCTTCTGAGACTGATGGCTCAGATTTCAGCCCAAACTCCTCACAGCTGCTCCTGCAGGAGATGTGTGCTCTATCACACAGAAAATGCCTCAAACTCCCAGCATTCTAGCTGGACCTTACACCCAGTCATCTGACACAAGCCAGGCATGCCATGCCCCATACAATAAAAGGGGTGGTTTTTCCCTCCTCACTCTCTTACTTTTCTCCCCTCTTGCTCTTACTTTTCTCTCCTCTTACTCTTGCATTCTTGCTATCTTACTCTCCCTCTCTCTCTTACTCTGCTTCTCCCTCTCCTTCCTTTCTCTCTCTCCTTTCTCTCCTTTCCTTTTCTCTACTCAAACAGCATATTCTATCCTTCCTACAATAAAATAACTCATTCGTACATTGCCTCCTTTTTAATTAAGGTGCTGTGCTACAAACAGGTCACTGGGGGGGAAAGAGAGAGACCCAGGCCTCAGCAGCAGGCCCAATGCCTCCAGAGAGAGAGAGAGAGAGGGAGGGGGAGAGGGAGAGAGAGACAGGCCTCAGCCCAGGATGCCCCCCTTGCTCTTGGAACAACAGACAACCACACATACATAAGAAAATTACATTCGCCTAGTTTTAGAGGACTATTAGCTAATTGCACCTTTGAGGGAGGTGCAATTGAAATGCATTATAAAGTTTGAATAATAATAAATATATCAATAGCAGTGGAGAAACTATTCTAGGAAAAAGAAACAATTTTATCAATGATACACTTTAGCCTTATAAAAAGCTGAAAAAGGAGGAAAAGATTTTATTGTGAATATAGGGATATAAGAAACTTGGTACTGGTTAGATGAGTTAAAGTGCTTGTTGCACAACCATAAATAAGGACCTAGGGTTGGATACCCTCTCCCATATAAAAGTGGTGGAAAATTCCTATATAACCCTAGTACTAAGAGGTAGGAGGCTTAGGACTCAAAGAGAGGATGAAATGCCCAACAGAGAGGAGAGGAAAATGGTAGAGTCCATCTCCAGTAAAAAGACAGTGCATCAAGTGGAGAGATGGGGTTGCATCCCACAGTCAAAAACACTGACCCAGAATTGTTCCTGTCTGAAAGAACTGCAGGGTCAAAAATAGAGAAGAAAGTGAGAAAAAGTAAGTCCAATGACAGTCCCAAATTGGAATCAAATTCATAGTGAGGTTCCAAGGCCTGACACTAGTATTGATGCTATGATATATTTACAAACGAGGCCTATCATGACTGCCCTCGAAGAGGTCCAATATGTAGCTGACTGAGACAGAGGCAGATACTTAACACCCAACCAACCAGAAGCCAGGGATTCCTGTGGTTGAATTAGAGAAAGGCTGGAAGAAGTTAAGGAGGAGGGTGACCCTATAGGAAGACCAGCAGTTTCAACTAACCTGGACCCCCAAGATCTCTCAGATACTGAGCCACCAACCAATCAGCATACACTAGCTGCTATGTGGCCTCAGACACATATACAACAGAGGACTGCCTGGTCTAGCCTCAGTGAGAGAAAGAGGCACCTAACCCTGGACAGACTTGCCCCAGGGACTTAGAAGGTCTGGTAGAATGGGGTTCGGGTATGGGGACATCCTCTTAGAGACTGGAGGGGAGGTATGGAATGAGGAACAATCAGGAGGCAGACCAGGATGGGGATAATGACTGGAATGTAAAAATGATTAAATAATAATAATAATAATAATAATAATAATAATAATAATAATAATAATAAGAAGAAGAAGAAGAAGAAGAAGAAGAAGAAGAAGAAAGAAAGAAAGGTGGAGCCAGCATGGGTCCAGGGTTTCACTCTCCAACCAGTGTAGACAAAACTGTGAGTTCTAACTTCAGTGAAAGATCCTGTCTTACAAATAAGATAGCAAATTAATTGAAGGCATCCTGATGTCAGCCTGTGGCTTCAACATTAGTTTCCATGGGTGAGTGCACCTACATGAACATACAATATACTACATATGCAAAATACCATACCACACACACATACAAACACACACAAAAAGTGTGAGAAAGGTGGGGAGAGGGTGGGGGGAAGGTAAATCTAAAATTACTTATTGTCAGTTTTGTTGTTGTTTTGGGTTTGTTTGCATTTTTACTTGTTTGTTTTGTTTCATTTTTGTTCAGTGTAAGATTTGGACATATGTTGAGACAGAAACTACTACGTAAATTTAGACACTAGAATAACATGTTTTAATATGGACTTCACAACTTTTCCTCAGGGAAAATTATTGGATGAAATGAAGACTTCATGAAAGGCACTGACTTTTAATAACTTAACTTTGAAAAAATGTAACTGGTTGGGTTATGCTCCTATGGAAGCTTTTGTGTCAGAGTCATATAGGAAAATATTATTTTAGTAATTTGTTCATATATAATATGTGGCATACATTCCACTGAGCTCCTTGAAGTGAAAACAGAGTCCATACAGAAATGTGCTATTTCCCAAGTGTGAAAATTACAAACACAGAACTATGCAGTAACAAAAAATGCCATGAGTTCTAATGAAGGTGCAAAGATCCCACTCAAACATCACTCAGGGCAGGTGAAGAGATACGTACTTTACCTTTTTCTTATATTTTTATAGAATATAGGAAAGGCATTCTTGTTTTAAAAATCCTTTCAGTTTATTTTCCAGTGGATCTTAGAATAAGGTAGCAAACAAAACAAGAAGAAAATTACAGCTTTAAGAACTGCCAGACTAAATAGTGCTCTTTGAAAAGACTGTTGTTTTCGTTTGTATACAATTAAGTGCCAAAGCTATAATTTCCCATTTACTTCCCTTTGTTATTGTACATGTAGGGCCTTTACTCCAATTTGATTCCATTTGCTCTTTGTCAAAGGAAATATTCCCACAGATTCATATTAACCACAGTTTTTGTTTTCTAAAGCACATTATAAAACTGTCCCTGCCACTCTTCCTTTGACATTGGGCATTTTCTATTATAGAGTTTAGTCCTCAGATGATTGAAAGCCTGTGTTATTCAGCTCTAATGGATTCTGTCTTAAGCTGTTTTAGTTTAGAATAGCACAGTCACAGATCTTCAAGTGCACACACTATGAAAGGATCAAGTTGTACTGTCATTGTTGCTGGAGTAGCTACTGTGAAATATTTCAGTTTATATTTCGTGAGGTTGTGTACTTAAATTGAACAAAGAGCCATGAAACAAGGGTGAGCTGGAGGACTTAGATCCATGCTACTTGATATTGGGTAGTTTGAACAACAGTTTAAGCTGCACTTGTTTTATGCATTTATTGAATGAACTTTGGTTTCAATCTCTATATCAGTTTTCCTTCAACTATTTTTTAAACTTAAATCATTTGAGGCTGGGAAACTAACTCTTTCTTAATTATATTTTATGTATCTTTATGTTCACTTTTAATTTATGTACATTATTGTTTTGTCTACATTTATGTCTGAATAGGGGTGTCAGATCTTTCAGAACAGAAGTGACAGACACTTATGAGCTGCCATGTATATGTTTGGAATTGAACCTGGGTTTTCTGGAAGAGCAGCCAGTCCTCTTAATCTCTCCAGTAATCTATCCTCTGAGTAATCTCTCCAGTTCCTAATATTGCATTTTAATTACAACATTTCTCTTTTCTCTCTCCTCCCTCCAAACCATCCTCTATAACATTCTCTTTCCTTCAAATTCATGGTTTTTCATCAATCATTAATGAATGCATGTATACATATGCATGTATACATACATATCCATAAATATAATGATCACACATGAAATATCTAGATCCTCAGGATGCATGTGGCTGTTCTTTCCTATTAAATGAGGATGATGGTCCTTATTAAAGGCACGTAGCCACTTGCTATTTTCTAAAGACATTCGCAAAGAGAGTGATTCTCATTAATTAATAATAACTATGGTAACAAATTAACTCTTTAATATTCATGAATAGTTTTGGTACTAAGAACTCACCAGACACAACTGGCAGTGAAAGACTGGAAGACAAGAAGCAAGAGGTTTGTATCCTGAACTGGATGGAACAAATATAATCAAAGTACTTACTGTGCCCATTCTTCTCATAGTAGTTCAGTCCCAAAAAGCTTGACAAGATTCAGCCTTAATTTGTATTTGCTAGTTTCCAAGATTAGGTGGAAATTTCTTCTTTACATTTAAATAAGAAAGTACATTAAAATTGCCAGTGAGTATTTGAATTGCATGGACTGATGGAAAAATCGAATGGTGCCTGTGATCAGAATAGGTTTTGGTATATTATTCTGTACATGAAATAATTAAAAACAGTGTTTCATCATAGAATTCTGTTATCACTGGAATGCATGACCCAGGTTGCGACACTGCAGTATAGGACTTTTTTTGCTTCCAGGGCTACATAATTTATGATATATGTAGTTATTGAAAATATTAAACCCCTGTTTAAGGATGTAAATAACAGTATACATGTATGTTTTAAGTTGAAAACAAAAGGACACAGACAGCCATCTTTAAAAATGCAATGTTTTCGCTAAGATCTTTTAAAACATAATATTTCAGCTAAGATTGAAAACACAAGTGACAACTCATACTGGTGAGGATGTAGAGCAAGAGGAATATGCTTCTCTTCAACTGCTGATGCGAGTGCAAACTTGTACAACCACTATGAAAATCAATATGGTAGTTTCTCCAAAAACTGGGAATCAATCTACTTCAACACTCAGCTATACTGCTCCTAAACATATACCCACAGGACATCTCAGATAACCAAAAGAACACTTATTAAACTATGTTCATAGCAGCTTAATTCATAATTGTTTGGTTTCAGACCCTGGGACAAGGACAAGTGCATATTTTACACATCGAAGCAGACCTGGCCTACAGGTTCTCCCCAGCCTCTCTCAACTCCTACTTGGCATAACCTGCCCCACACCCTGAACATTTCAGCCCAGAGTCTGGGCTTCCCTTCCCCAAGAGGCTTATCCCTATATAATCCAGACATTTTGCTCTCTCACTCCATTACTCCCCACCCTGCCCCTGCTTGCATCCCTTCTTCCTTCTCCTCTTCTCTTTTGGCACAAGTTCCTTTTCTCCCTTTCTCTTTCCCTCCTTTACCCTCCTCTCCTTTCCCCAAGGCAACTTGCCTGACCTCAGTCCTTGGGGCCATTGAACTTATCTGCCAGAGAGCAGCATCCCAATAAATCTGCCTTTAATACAATCTAATCTGTTTTAAATTGGAACATTTCACTGACAGAGAAATAACCTAACAAATTGTGCTGAATCCAGGAGAAGTTGACTATCCAGTCCAATGTCGCTGGTCTTTCCTTGGCCATGTGGGGACAATTTCTGACCTGCTATCCTTCTCTGCTGGAGGGGAGAGAAGAACTTGAGACCCAGAGAGGGTATGTAACAAGGAGGTCTTAAGCAAGGATGCAAGCAAATATTTCCCAGAGAAGGGAAAATGGAGTAAATTTTCCTAAAGGCTTGGGGAAGGTTAGAGTTGAGGAGGAATAAGGTGTTGGGGGGCAAGGAAATACTGGGAGAAGTGACTAGAATTGGGTGGCATTTAATAGAAGAGGTAGAGAGACTTGATACAAATGAAACTCCATGAAATCTATAAAAGTAACCTTAGTAATGGGTGGAAATGAGCTTGAATGGACCATCTTCTGTTACCAGTCAAGGCCTCAAACAGAGGAATAAGGACACCAACCCAGCCATTAAAAACTAGTTTGTCCTGCCTGCACAGTGTTCTGGAAATAGAGCCTAGTAGAATCATCATCAAAAAAACCAGATATGGGAGCAGTTGCAGAGTACCACAGCCAAATATTAAGTGCAATTTGAGGAGTCCTGTAGAAGAGTGGGGAGGAAGGACTGGAGGAACCATAGGGGTCAGAAACATCATAAGACCACAGTCTATAGAATTAATTGTCTGATACTCAAGGGGGACTGCAGAGATCAGGAGGGCTCTGATCTAGGTCCCAGGACCTGCTCTGTGCCAAACATACAGAATCCTCAGTTGTGTCTCCTCAACCTTAGCACTACTGACATTTATGCTTTGTGAAACTGTCCTATGCATTGTAAGTAACCATAGTCCTATAGCCTCTGAAATGTTGTTCCTGCACCAGCTGTGACAACAAAAAATGCCTCAGGCCTTGTTATAAGTCATCTACGGTCAAATTACATCCAGATGAGAAACCACTGGCCTTGAATTAACATTATCAAAATGCAGCCAAATTTAAAAATGACTGGATTTAGAGAGTATAATGGAAATTGCTGGCTGCATTGCTATTACTAATATGTTCCCAAATCCCAAAACGTTAAACACCCTTGCAAATTCTCAGGTCTTCAGTTCACATGTCCCTAGCCATGATTTGGTTAAAACAACTGCTGTAGTCATACACTCATCTCTGTTTATAGTGGCTAATTTATTAAGGGATCTATTCAATTTCTGTGAGATAAACAGAGTAGGTAAAACAATAATAATGCTACATTAATTGCTATGACCTCTAAATGCTTCATTTTATTTGTCCAGAATCTAAAAGCAAAATATGTGACTATTAAGTACTGACTATGAGGCTAGCTAAACTCATGTTTGCTATGTTTTAAATTTTACTTATTAAAAAGATATATAATTGTATAAAACAATAGTGACATAAAATTTGAAGAAAAATAAACCAGAACAAAACAATAGACAATATTTCATCATCATTGGGCTGTGTTGGATGCTATTTTCTGATAAAATCAAACATGACTTGATATAAAGGCAAATTACAATCTCATATACATTTTTCATTTTCTTACAAGGTGTAAGCTAACAATTAATATCCTTGAGTCCTCAATGAAATTTGTATGGAGCAACCCAGATCTGATAATGAAAAAGGATCATTTAATTCACATGTAAGAATATGGTCCTTAGGATTTGCATAAGGCTTTGAAATCAGATCAGATTTCCTGCTGTTAATTATTAGGTATTTTCTTTACATTGTATTAAATTTAGCAGTAAGTTAACAATACCAAATATCTTAAAATAACGATATTAATAAAGCACATCCAAGGAAAACTAACAAACAACAATAACAATGAAACTATCACTATGAAAGCATTTACAACTACAGCAAAATGTTGACATAGGTAAAAAGTCAGGAGACAGGTGGGATTATTAATTACCATAGATGAATTTCTTGTAATAATTTTTCAGGGGAATTAGAAAGAGAAGTTATCACATCCAAGAACATTTATAGGCAGCAATTCAGAAGACAAATTTGCATCAAAATGCAATTCTGTCAACTTCTTTAAAATATATCCAAAACACAACAATAGTCACTAGCCTCATTAATTTGACACTGCTGCAAGCTTGTATAGTCTCCCCCAGGCAAAGGCAACTCCTCTCATTTAGTCTCCCTGTGTTGTCTTCACATATTCTTTTCCTTAAAACACGATATGACAAACAGACAAAATCCCCCAAAATTATTTAGATAAAAACCTATGTTGAATTATGTATTTTTGTTGTTCCCAACCATTCAGGCAAACCACTTTTATTCACTGAAAATGGCAAGTCCCTTGCAGGGTTAGTGGGCCCCATGGAATCTGTTTCTTCTCTTTTTCTTCCTCTGCTCATCTGTGCATCTCTCTTCTTCAATGACCCCAGAATTATTTCATAAACATATCAAACATGCTTAAATCCAGAGTTCCATACACCAGATTTTTACCCTGAGTGTTATGCCATACCATTTAGAAATCTAATTGTCTGAATATTTTCAAGTTTTGCTTAATGATGTCATTTAAGTAGGTCCTATTTCTCACCCTAATTTAAGGTAAACATCTTGAGAGAACAGATCTTTTGTTTAGACTCCATCTTAGAGAACCTGACCTAAGGTTGAACTCAAGTTAACTATCAAGCCAGCATTTAGCTCCAGTTTCCAGGTTACTCTCCTTAACAGGCCTGCCTCTGGCACTTTACTTCCTAACAAGCACCAATGTACAGGTAAGCAGAAGTTAAGTTTATAGTTTGGCTCCCAGTACCAGCCAATTATGTTAAAGGACAATAAAATTCTATAATGGCCCCCAATCAGATGTGTGCCAGGCTAGAAACCCCTTCGCTGCTTGCTTACCATTTCCTATAAGACATTATCCCACCAAAAGCTCAGGGCTTCATTCACCGCATTTCCTCAGAGACAGCAGCTCAAGCTTATAATAAAGAGAACCAAATGCGATTACATAGGAATCAGCTCCTTGTTGGTCTTTTGGGGGTAAACAGGCACAAGAATCTCTATAGACATGGAACCTAATATACACGTATATACAAAGACAAATCCCCCACTTACATGCATACATATCCACAGTAGCAAAAATCCTTCAATTATATTCTAATGCATAGCATTTATTACATATTAAAATAGTGATTTATTAATTTATTTGGATTTTTATTATTTTCTTTTTATCATATATGGAAATCAGTTGCATTTGCCTGTTTTATTCATTAATATAAGAGTCTCTGGCACATGATAGTCTTTTAGCACAGATAGGAAAGAAAAAATAAATTAGTGAAGTATATGAGAAAAATCTTTCACACTTTTATTTGCCTGAAGTAATTGTCTCTGGCTTACTCCCTCAATTGGCTCACCTAGGCCTAGTACTGGAAGCTTCTTGCCTCTGTACAATCTTATCTAGGCCTAGAATGTTTTTAGCTTCTGAGACTGCTGAATAAGCTCATCATTTCTATTTTTTTCTCAACTTGGATAGCTGTTTTGACTCAGCTGTTCTTGCTCAAAATTCCTCTCCATGCTAACTGATTCAATTTGGCTTCTCTAGGCTTCTCCTCAATTTCTCTTCTTGGCCTCATAGTAACTTTGGCAACGTGTTTTATTCCGGCTCCTTCTCATTCTCTTACTCATTCTGTCTTAACCTATGGCTAGCTTGATCTTTCTCTGCAACTTGTCTCTGTTCAACTTTCCTAGTATAACTGCTTCCTTCTTTTTCAACTATGATGCTTTCCCTCTTAAAAGGCCTCACTTTTCTCCCTGTTCTAATGAGAGTTGGGAGTATTTTATTGTGTCAAATCTTTCTCTGATTTGCCACAGTGTCTGCCAGTCAATTTAATATCAGTTTCAAACAGGGATTTTTCTTTCTACAAACTAACTTCCCTTCATTATTTCATTCTTTGGGTTTAAAGTTGTGGACTAAGAGTGTGTCCATATTCCAGCCAGAAAGATTAAAAATGTATCTTAGGGCTAAACAACGCAACTAGAAATAGGTTTTGTTTGTTTGTAGTTAGTTTTTTTTGTTTGTTTTTGTTTTTGTTTGCTTTTATAACACAATATTAGGCTCTACACTACTTTCTTATCTTTACATTTATAAATTTAAAAGGCATTCTTAGTTAAGAGCCAATGAGACCTATATCTGAGGATAAAGAAATTGATTCATAATAGCAAATGCAGTACAATAGAGAGATTTTACAAGGAGAAATGGTTTGCCTCTACAGAGTCTCATAAGTGTGCCAGGTATGATGAACTGGGCTTGTTCCTTGTGATCCATAGGGTAGATGGAGAGAAACTATTTTGAAAAGTTGTTCCTTATGCACATATGCTATGTGGTACAAATAACTACACTCATACATCTGCACATGAGCACACATATGAAACATAAACACACACACACATACACACTAAAATGTGTACTGAAAAGCAAACTTTAAAAAAGAAAGTTTCACAATTTGTAGGAATTCAAAAGTAGTTGAATACTGCTGGAACCATTTTGAGAATAAAATATAGTAGGAGGACAAGGGTCCTGTGAGTAAAATACCCTTACTGTCACTGTTAGGAATCCCAGAAAAACCCCAAGCTATACAACTACAGCATGTAAGTAAGGGACATAGTTCAAACCCATCCAAGCTTTGCAATTGCCACTTCAGTCTCTGTGAGCTCCTATGAGCCCTTCCTAGTTTATTCTGTGGGCCCTGTTCCCCTGTTATTCTTAGCCTCACTGGCCTCTTTCCTTCACCCTATCCACAACTGTAGGTCTCTGCTCCCGTCAGCTGCTGGATGAAGCCTCTCTGTTAACAACTGGGATGCTCACCAATTTATGGGTATGCTAGATGTTTGGATTTGCTCTAGGTCTCTGAGTCACTCAGCTTCAGATTCCTGGCCATCCAGGTAGTGTAGGACATGGGCTCCCTCAAGTGGTCAAGTGGGACTCAAGTTACATCAATCATTAATGGCTCCTCCCACAAGTTCTTTGCTACAATTTCTCTAGCACATCTTGCAGGCAGGACAGGTTGCAGTTCAAAGGTTTTGTGACTGGTTTAGTATACAAGTCAGACCTTTCCAGATTACAAAAGATGGCCGGTTTAGGCTTGATACCCTGCACTACTAGAAGTCCTTGTTAGGGTCATGCTCATAGGATCTAGGAACTTTCAACTGCACTTGGTTTCCACATTGCTCTCCAAACACCTCCCATGTCCATTAGTCTCTCTACATATCCTCTTCTTCCATTACCCTCCTTGATACCCGATTATTTTTATTCCCATTCCTGCCAACCTCTAATACACCTGCTTGTTTTTTTTTATTTGCTTTTTGATTTTTCGAGACAGGGTTTCTCTGTATAGCCCTGGCTGTCCTGGAACTCACTCTGTAGACCAGACTGTCCTTGAACTCAGAAATCCACCTGCCTCTGCCTCCCAAGTGCTGGGATTAAAGGCATGTGCCACTACTGCCCTGCTTTATGGTGTTTGTTTGTTTGCTTGTTTGTTTTTTGATACCTGCATAATCTATTTGATTTCCCCTTCATAGAGAGATCCATGAGCCTGACTGTCCTTTACTTAACAACTTATATTCATGTTTAAATGAGTACATAACATATTTGTCTTTCTGAGTCTGGATGACATCACACATGATGATTTCTTTTCTGGTTTCATCCATTCACCTTAAAATTTCATGATGACATTTTTAACCGCTGAGTAATATTCCATTGTATAAATATACCACAGTTTCTCTATTTATTCTTTTGTTCAGGGAAATCTAGGTCGTGTCTAATTTCTGGCTATTATGAATAGAACAGAAATGAACATAGTTGAGCAAGTGTTCTTTGAAGTGGAAATTTTTGGTTTCTTTGGAGACTCAGTTTTGTCATGTGATATTTTTCTGGAAATTATCTTATGAAAGTATGTTTTTGCTAAAACAGACATGTGGGAAGATGTTTTGCTGAGAACAGGCACATGGTGCTTTTCTGAAAACAACCAGGACATATGATGTTTTGCTAGAGTAGATGCTTGAGAGAACACATGATGATTGGGAAGGGTATAAATATAAGCCAATAGATAGTGGACAGTGCTGTATGGTATTGGTTCACCTTACCATTATTTGCTGATCATCTTTGGGCTTTGTTGATGCTGCTCTTCATTGATGACACTGTATGGTATTGGTTCAACTTGAAATTCTTTCCTGGTCATTGATTGTCATGACTTCATAGAAAAAAATGCACCAAAAACTTCTGTTGGTATTTTCACATCTTCTGACTCAGGCTGATTGACAGAGCCTTGTGGCATCTTCTGGATCAACCTGCTGTTGCTGATTTGTGAGTGGTGTTTATGAGTGGATAAAACTACTGTGCTGCTGATCCATGTGAACTGAACTACTGGTATTCTGACAATGCAGACTGAATTCACTCCAAGAAACTATTTATAAACAGCTCAACATCCTCCTTGTCCTCTTAACCTTTCATTTCTACTACTTCTGGTGAGTGGTGTTCTAGAATTAAAGTTAAATCATTTAAGTACCCTTATTAAGAGTAGATTTTGATAAATGTAAGCCTGAAGTTCTTGTTTTAGGATGGAGTGTCCTTTGGATATATGCCAAACAATGGTATAGCTGGGTCTTGAGCGAGATCAATTACTAATTTTTTTGAGAAACTGACATATTGATTTCCATAGAGTCTGTACAAGTTTGAACACCCACCAGAAATGGAGGAGTATTTCCCTTGCTCCATGTCATCACTACCATAAGATAGCACTTGTGTTATTGATCATAGCCATTCTGACAGGTATAAGATGCCCAAAGTAGTTTTATTTGCATTTCAGTGATGGCTAAGGATGTGAAATATTAATTTTGGTGTTTCCCTGCCATTTAAGTTTCCTCTATTGAGAATTCTCTGTTTGGATCTGTTATACTTTTAAATTGAATTATTTCTGTTGATATCTAGTTAGCCCTTTATTGGATGTAGAGACAGTGAAAATATTTTACTATTCTGTATGTTAATGTGTTTTCCCTTTGACGGTGTCCTTCGACTTATGGAAGCTTTTCAGTTTTAGGTGATTCCATTTATTATCAATACTAGTACCTGTACTATCAGTGCTCTGCTTAGGAAGTTGTTATCTGTGCCAATGTATTCAAGACTATTTCCCACTTTCTCTTCTATCATGTTAGTGTATTATCAGGTTTTATGTCCAGGTATTTGATCCACTTCGATTTGAGTTTTGTGCAGGGTGACAAATATGGATCAATTTACATTTTCTACATATAGACATCTAGTTGGACCAGTACTTATTCTTATAATAAGAAAATAATAAGCTTTTATGAAAAATAAAGGTGAAATATTAAATGATAATAAAACAATAAATTGTTTTTTAAATAAACAGAAATTAAGAAAGTCTGTCAAAAATTGATTATTTACTTTTTACTTAGTTGTGTGTTTATGTGACTTCTTTTTGTACTGACTTTAGAGTCAGTCTTACTATTTTTAACCCTGTCAAATAGTGAAATGTGGGGAACTTAGTCATTTCAAACTATTATATTTATATCTAGAGTATAAAATGCCTTCTTTCTCAAAATGTTGACAGTATATGGTCACTAAGGATAATTCGGTAAATGTTATAAGTATCACTTGAGAAAGTAAAAGCTGAGAAGAAATATTTCTTTTCTTATCATTTAGTATATTGGAATTATTCACAGATCATGGTAGTCATAAGGCAAATATTCCACTGAAGCATAGACAAAGGGTGAAAATAGCTAAATTCCTAGAGTTCCCTGCACAGATTGTATGTAGTTACACCAATGGATCTTCCCTTTAACAATAATTGCTTTCCATTTATAACAACTTTGGAGGAAGTTTCATGAGTCTTGTCACTTTCTGATGTTCTTGGGTATAATAATTTTCCATAGTCTCCTTTCTCAGAAGATAGTTCAATTTGGAGGGAAGTTCTGCACAATCAGAATACTTACTAAATAGTCAATTGTAAGAACAGTGACTTTAATACTAAAAACTTCAACTTTCAATAAATTACTAGATGTCTTCTTCATATACAGAGAGGTACACAGAAAGAAATGGAAGTATTTTGTTCTATGAGAAACTTGTTGTGTTCAATGAAAACACAAAAGTATTTGTGTTCCTGGATAAAAAAAAAAAAAACTTTTATTATTTATAAAAAGCTTTCATCAGCACAAGTGCTGGGCAGATATCTATTCTCTATACTATTTATTTCCCCACCAATAATTCCATTATAATATTTGTGATGTTGCATCTAGGCTGCTGTGAACTCAAATTAACCAACCTATATGGTCATTATTTTAAGATTCTTACCCTATGGCAGCTTCTCCTCTCTCCTCCTTCTTGTTGCCCACCTCATGATTCTCCTCAGACTCTAAGCACTGAAACCCTAAATGTCATCTAAGTATCTTCTGCTCAGCCATTGGCCTCTTTATTCACCAGTCATGGAGGGCAAGGTCACATAATATCCCTTTGGTCTATGTAAGGTTGCTGACAGAATCCACTATTTAGCATAGCAAAAGACTAAACCTCAAAAATTTCCCCATGAATATGTCCATGTCTTAAACAACATAAGCTGCAAATGTCAGATGGTCTTACAGTAGAGAATTTTAGTTGATTTAAGAGTTGGGGAGGTTATTCAGGTTTGCCTATATAAACACAATGGTATATACAAGTGGAAAATTGAGAAAGAGAAAATAACAAGATAAATGGGATCCTGAGTTAAATTTGGCTCAATATTACAAGTTTTGAAGATGAAGGCCTGACAGGGGAGACAGGTGTCAGGAATGAAAGAAGCTTTTTTGTTTGTTTTCCTAGTTGACTGTTTCTGTTGTTGTTTTGAGATTAATCTTTTTAAATTAATCATTCCATTTGTTTACATCTCAAATAATATCCCACTTTCAGTTACCCCTCCACCAAATCCCCATTCTCCCATTCACCCCACCTGCTTCCCATTGCCGGTATGAGGGTGTTCCCCCACTGATCCACCCTCTCCTGCCCAACCGCTACAGCATCCCCCTATGCTGGGGGATCAAACTTCCCTGGGACCAAGGACCTCTGCTCCCATTGCACTTAGGCAAGGCAATGGTACATATGTGTCTGGAGCCATGGATCCCTCCAGGTATGCTTCTTGGTTGGTGTTCTAGTATCTGGGAGAACTGGGTTGTCATGTCAACCTATGTTGTTCTTCCAATGGGGTTACAATCCCCCTCTGCTCCTCCAGTCCTTGTGCCAGTTCCCCACCAGGTTACCTGAGCTCAGTCTGATGTTTGGCTGTAAGCATCCACATCTGCATTGCTCAGTTGCTGGCTGGACCTCCCAAGAATCACCATACAAGGTTCCTGTCAGCAAGCACCTCTTGACCATGGCAACAGTGTTGTGTTTGGTGTCTGCAGACAAGATAGATCCCCAGGTAAGACAGTCCTGGAATAGCCCTTTCTCCTGTCTCTGTTCCATTTTTTTGCTCCTATTCTTCCTTTTGATTGGAACATTTCTGGGTTAAAAACTTTGAGATGGGTAGGTGACCCTATCCCTTATCTAGGGGGCCACACCTATCTGTGGGAGGTGGTCTCTTCATGTTCTTTATTTTTTTTAAACTTTTATTGCATTATGATGAGAAAAGTTACATGATTTCAATTTATCTGAATTTGTTAACATTTAAAAACATATTTTAAGTAAATAGAATTAAATCACATTGTTGTTTCCCTTTTGTACCACCACTCCTCCCAGAGACCCCACCTTCAATACCCACAATATCTTTTTTGTTATATTCCTTAAAATTTACAAAATATTATTATTATTATTATTATTGTTATTATTATTATTATTATTATTATTATTATTATTATTATTATTATTATTTGGTTTTTCAAGACAGGGTTTCTCTTTGTAGCCCTGGCTGTCCTGGAACTCACTCGGTAGACCAGGCTGGCCTCGAACTCAGAAATCCACCTGCCTCTGCCTCCCAAGTGCTGGGATTAACAATAAAAATAAGTATTAAAAATGTTGTTTGATATAAAACAACAATCAATTTAACAGACTTATATAGATGCTCATCTACAGCAATAGTGAAAATACATTTTTTCAATATAAATTTTAAATAACTCCAAATGTATTAACTTTATACTTCAAAATAATACATCACTACTAGTATTTTCTTAAATG
>NC_045030.1:82367267-82368460 GCF_008632895.1 Mastomys coucha | reverse complement strand
GACTTCCTGCTATGGTCAAAGCTATTTGACTTGAGTCAGTGACTTTATTCTCAGCCCACAGAGAACAGATTACATTCATTTAAGAAGTGGTGTATGTATTAAGATGGTCTATCCATAAAGTCATTCGCCAACTGTTTCAGTGAACAATGGTTCTGCTTGGAGGGTGGCACAGACATTAGGTGAGGGTAAGAACTTGATTCATTAGCTATGATAATTTGGAAAAGCATTCATCTCAGAGAAAGTAACTTATAAAGTTCTCTTCAAACTTCATACAAGAGTTACAAACGTCAAGCAAAGGATTCAGTCTCACTCTTTCTTGTTCCCTTACAAACAACCTCCCTAGTTTATGTTTTATGATTTAGTTTATGTTTATGTATACTTAGTTTAGTTTATGTTTTAGTCTATGTTTCTTTTGAGTATATAAATACTTTTGAAATATATAAGCTGTTCTGAAAACCATACTATAATATAAAACATGATATAAACAATACTACTAATAGAGAGGCGGAGCTAGGAGAAGCAAGATTTCAAGACCCTTATGATCAAGACACAGCCAGACACTTTTACAAACAAACAAGCTGAAAGTGTATATAGATTATACAATATTGGACCTATTTCTCCAATTACCAAATTAGAGAGACCATTGGATGACAATTAACAAATTTCTAATTCCTCATATTATTGGATTTCAATCAATTAGGATATGTTGGTAATATTAATTTTCATATTAACATACTAAGAAAAAGTAATTGTCACTTCCTGTAATTTTTGTTATAAGAGGTGGAATTAGGTTTGTGTGGATTTGTTGAAAGATTATCTTCTTGCTTCTTCTAGGTAGTTTTGCTTCTTATGTTCATGTTTTTCATCTATTATCCTTTGTAGGGCTGGATTTGTGGAAAGATAGTGAGTAAATTTTGTTTTGTCATGAAATACCTTGGTTTCTCCATCTATGGTAATTGAGAGTTTTGCTGGATATAGTAGCCTGGGCTGGCATTTGTGTTCTTATAGTCTGCATGACATCTGCCCAGGATCTTCTAGCTTTCATAGTATCTGGTGAGAAGTCTGCTGTAATTCTGATAGGACTGTTTTTATATGTTACTTGACCTTTTTCCCTTACTGCTTTTAAAATCATCAATAGGAGGAGAGGACCTCGGCCCTGTGAAGGTTCTGTGCCCCAGTGTAGGGGAATGCCA
>NC_045030.1:82357173-82366484 GCF_008632895.1 Mastomys coucha | reverse complement strand
TGTGTTTTCCTGTAGTTCTTTAAGGGATTTTTGTGTTTCCTCTTTAAGAGTTTCTAGCTGTTTACCTGAGTTCTCTTGTATTTCTTTGAGGGTGCTATTTATGTATTTCTTAAAGTCCTGAATCATCACCATGAGAAGTGATTTTATATCTGAATCTTGCTTTTCTGGTGTAATGGTGTGTCTAGGACTTGCTATGGTAGGAGAATTGGGTTCTGATGATGCCAAGTGACCTTGGTTTGCGTTGTTTATTTTCTTATGCTTGCCCCTCCCCTGCAATCAGGTTATCTCTAGTGCTACCTGCCCTTGCTAAATCTGACTGGAGCCTTCCCTTCCTGTGATCTTGTTTCTGTCTGAACTCCATAGAGTCAAGTTGTCTCTGGGATCCTGTGATTCTGGGATCCTGGGATCCTGGGCTTTTTAGATCACCTGGGAGTGGGGCTTTCTCTGTGTGTTGTGGGACTGGCTGCAGAGCTTGTGCCCAAGGTCTGCTCAGAACACTAACCCAGACAGACCAGAAGGAACTCGAGTCACTGGACTGGCGGAGTTCCTGTGTGCCTGGTCCCACTGCTCCCAGTTACTCCCAGTATTGGGACAGATGTTGGTTCCTCCTCACCTCTGATCCTGGATGTGTCAGAGTGCCTGGGAGTGGAATTTTCTCTGGGTGTTGTGAGACTGGCTGCAGAGCTTTTGCCCAAGGTCTCTGATCCTGGGTGTCTCTTCATGTTCTATCTCCCCCTTCTCTACACATTTTGGCTAAAGTCATCTCCCTTGGATCCTGGGAGCCTCACATTTCCCTGGTATCTGGGACACTCCAGTGACTATCCCAAGTTTCTCATCCCTCCTGCTCCAATTTGTTTTCGATTTCACAACCCTCTGTGCCTCTCTCCCATCTACTAGAGTTTCTGAAACTGCCCCCTTTATTTCCTCCCCCTCCTTCCTCCCTCCAAGGTCCCCCTTTCCCTCCACCTTCCATGATCATCCTGTTCCGCTCTCAATGTAGTAATGAAGCATCCACAACCTGGTCCTCCTTCCTCTTAAGCTCCATATGGTCTGTGGATTATATCATGGGCATTGTGATCTTGTGGGCTAATAACCACTTACCAGTGAGTGGTATACCATGTGTGTTCTTTTGTGTCTGGGTAACCTCACTCAAGAGGATAATTTCCAGTTCCATCCATTTACCTGAGAATTTCATGAAATCACTTTTTTAATCACTGAGTAGTACTCCATTGTGTAAATGTCCAACTATTTCTGTAGCCATTCTTCAATTAAGGGTCTTCTTTGTTGTTTCCAGCTTCTGGATATCAGGAATAAGGCTGCTATGAACATAGTGGAGCATATGTTCTTGTTATATAATAGACCATTTTTGAATCTAATGAGGAAATACACTTTCCCCTAGAGGTTACCTAAAGAATAGTGCCAGCGAACATCTTCACTTTAACATGCTGGTAATTGTTCATTTGGCTTTTTGACTATCTTATATGGTCACCAAATACTTGGCAGCAAAGGGGAGCAAAGAATGTGTTAGCAAAGATTTTGTGGCTATGATTCCTCTGAAAGGATTCAAACAAGGATCATGATTTTTCTTAAATTTCTGTATTTTCTTTGACGTTGTACATATCACATTGCAATTTACCAATGTATTTAACATTTTCAAACAGTTGTGTTTATACATAAAAGCCTGAAGATATTTTTATAGAAATATTTCATAATTATCTAAAATGCATCTGATGCATGTTATGAAAATTTTTATTCATTTTTGATTGCTGAAGAATCTTCAATATCTAAAGCAAAGCAGCATTCATAGTAGTACAGAATATCAAGATGAGGAATACTGTGTTAGATGCTTCCATGGAATAACATTTCTAATTATGATAAATGTTACCCAGAACTTTAATTAGGGAAGCGTGCACAATGTGGAAGGACAACTTTTTGAATTTAATAATTAGTTAGACATAGATACATCTTACCTAATAGCTATATTTGACCTCCAAAGATTAAATTATTCTTTTCTCTAGAACTAAAAACTCTGTATAAATATGACACATATCTCAAAAAAAGATATTGAATTCTTTGTTCTTTTAGTGAAAGTCTTAGAAATTACAATGATTTTGACTCTATAAATGATATAATTTTTCATATTTTCTTTATTGTCTTAGAGTCTGATGGAGACAAAGGTAGATAATAGAGATGATGAATGTACACTGTCTCCCTAGCATGACCCCATAATGTTTTCTGCTGATATGATCCTTTGTGACAACTGTGTAAATTTTAAAAATGCAAACTTTAAAAATTCAAGAAATGGTCATAAGAATAAATAGATACATCCAAGTGCCAGGATGTTATATAATATTTAATACAATGTCAATTCTTCCATCACTCTTATCTATTCTATGAAGAAGAAACTTCTACCTAGAGATGGCTCAGCAAGTAGAGAAGTTAGTGGGCCTAATAACCTGGAATCATTCTCCAAAACCATAAAAAAGTAGATGAGATCAGACTAAGAATTTTTCTCAGATGTTCACAAGTAAACAGTGGCATACATGCATTTGCATATACATGCACACACAGACACACACACACACACACACACAGAGAGAGACAGACAGAGACAGAGACAGAGACAAAGACAGAGATCTTAAAAGAAAAATAAGAAAAAATGAACTTCAACCAATGACAATACATGAAAGAGCTCAGGGTCCTTCTTTCCACAACTCCAAAGGGAAAAAATCTTCTTTACAAGAATAACAAGACAATTTCCCATTGGATGCTACCTCAATAGCTGAGCTGCTGAAGACAAATCCTAGTTAAAGGCAAATACAGATATATGAGTCACGTTGTTCCTTTTTTTATTATTATTAGATGTTTCCTTTATTTACATGTCATACAATATCTCCTTTCCCAGGTTCCCCTCCAAAATAAAATAAAATAAAATAAGATAAAAAACATACCCCTGTTCCCTTCCCCCTCCCTCTGCTCACCACCCCACCCGATTCTGCTTACTGGCCCTGGCATTCACCTACACTGGGGTATAGAACCTTCACAGGGCCAAGGGCCTCTCCTCCCATTGATGACCAATTAGGCCATCCTCTGCTATACATATGCTGCTGGAGACATTAGTCCCACCATGTGTAATCTTTGGTTGGTGTTTAGTCCCTGGGAGCTCTGAGGATACTAGTTAGTTTATATTGTTGTTTGTCCTAAGGGACTGCAAGCCCTTCAGCTCCTTGGGTCCTTTCTCTAGCTCTTTCATTGGGGACCTTGTACTCAGTCGAATGGATGGCAGTGAGCCATAAGGCTACTAACATGGTGGAGCTTGTGTCCTTATTACATGTTGGAGCATCTTCTGCGTATATGTCCAGGAGTGGTATAGCAGGGTCCTCCAGTAGAACCATGTCCAATTTCTGGAGGAACCGCCAAACTGATATCCAGATTGATTGTACCAGCTTGCAGTCCCACCAGCAATGAACGAGTGTTCCTCTTTCTCCACAACCTCTCCAGCATCTGCTGCCACTTGAGTCTTTTATCCTAGCCAATCTGACTGGTGTGAGGTGGACTCTCAGGATTGTTTTGATTTGCATTTCCCTGACGACTAAGGATGTTGAACATTTCTTTAGGTGCTTCTCAGCCATTCGGTATTCCTCAGTTGAGAATTCTTCATTTAGCTCTGTACCCCATTTTTTAATAGGGTTATTTGGTTCTCTGGAGTCTAACTTCTCGAGTTATTTGTATGTATTGGATATTAACCCTCTATCAGATATAGGATTGGTAAAGATCTTTCCCAAATTTGTTGGTTGCCACTTTGTCCTATTGACAGTGTCTTTTGCCTTACAGAAGCTTTGCAATTTTATGAGGTCACATTTGTCAATTCTTGATCTTAGAGCATAAGCTATTGGTGTTCTCTTCATGAAATTTTCCCCTGTGCCTATGTGCTCGAGGTTCTTCCCCACTTTCTCTTCTATTAGTTTGAGTGAATCTGGTTTATGTGGAGATATGTGATCCACTTGGACTTGAACTTTGCACAAGGAGATAGGAATGGATCAATTTGCATTCTTCTACATGCTGACGACCACTTGAGGCAGCAACATTTGTTGAAAATGATGTCTTCTTTCCACTAGGTGCTTTTAGCCCCTTTGTCAAAGATCAAGTGGCCATAGGTTTGTGGGTTCATTTCTGGGACTTCAGTTCTATTCCATTGATCTACCTGCCTATCATCTACCAATATCATGCAGTTTTTAACACAATTGCTCTGTAGTATAGCTTAAGGTCTGGGATGGTGATTCCACCAGAGGTTCCTTTATTGTTGAAAATAGTTTTGGCTATCCTGGGTTTTTTGTTATTCCAGATGAATTTGCAAACTTCTCTTTCAAAGTCTGTTAAGAATTGAGTTGAAATTTTGATTGGGATTGCATTGAATCTGTAGATTGTCTTCTGTAAGATGGCCATTTTTACTATACTAATGGTGCCAATCCATGAGCATGGGAGATCTTTCTATCTTTGAGATCTTCTTCAATTTCCTTCTTTAGAGACTTGAAGTTCTTGTCAAATAGATCTTTTACTTGCTTAGTTAGAGTTACACCGAGGTATTTTATATTATTTGTAACTATTGTGAAGGGTGTCATTTCCCTAATTTCTTTCTCAGCCAGTTAATCCTTTGTGTAGAGGAAGGCCACTGATTTGCTTGAGTTAATTTTATATCCAGCTACTCTGCTGAAGTTGTTTATCAGGTTTAGGAGCTCTATGATGGAATTTTTGGGGTCACTCAAGTATACTATCATATCATCAGCAAATACTGGTAATTTGATTTCTTCCTTTCCAATTTGTATCCCTTTTATCTCTTTTTGCTCTCTAATTGCTCTGGCTAAGATTTCAAGTACAATATTGAATAGGTAGGGAGAAAATGGGCAGCTTTGTCTATTCCCTGATTTTAGTGGGATTGCTTCAAGTTTCTCTCCATTTAGTTTGATGTTGGCTACTGGTTTGCTGTATATTTCTTTTTACTATGTTTAATATGGTCCATGAATTCCTGATCTTTCCAAAACTTTTATCATGAAGGGATATTGGATTTTGTCAAATGATTTGTTGGCATCCAATAAGATAATCATATGGTTTTTTTCCTTTAAGATTGTTTATTTAGTAAATTACATTGAAGGATTTCTGTACATTGAACCATCTGTGCACCTCTGGAATGAAGCCTATTTGATCATGATGGATGATTGTTTTGATGTATTCTTGGATTTGGTTTGCAAGAATTTTATCAAGTATTTTTGCATGGATATTAATAAGGGAAATTGGTCTGAAGTTTCTTTTTTTTCTTTGTTAAGTCTCTGTGCGGTTTAGGTAAAAGAGTAATTGTGCCTTAAAAGAATGAATTGGTTAGAGTTCCTTCTGTTTCTATTTTGTGGAATAGTTTGAGGAATATTGGTAGTAGGTCTTCTTTGAAGGTCTGATAAAACTCTGCACTAAACCCATCAGGTCCTGGGGTTTTTTTTGGTTGGGAGACTATTAATGACTGTTTCTATTTCCTTAGCAGATATAGGACTGTTTAGATAGTTGATCTGATCTTGATTTAACTTTGGTACCTGGTATCTGTCTAGAAAATTGTCCATTTCATCCAGGTTTTCCAGTTTTATTGAATACTGGCTTTTGTAATAGGATCTCATGATTTTTTGGATTTCCTCAGTGTGTGTTGTTATATCTCACTTTTCATTTCTGATCTTGTTAATTAGGATAATGCCTCTGTGCCCTCTAGTTAGACTGGCTAAGCATTTATTTATTTACTTGATTTTCTCAAAGAACCAGCTCCTCATTTGGTTGATTCTTTGTATGGTTCTTTTTGTTACTATTTGGTTGATTTCAGCCCTGAGTTTGATTATTTCCTGCCTTCGACTCCTCTTGGGTGAATTTGCTTCTTTTTTTTTGTAGAGCTTTCGGATGTCCTGTCAAATTGCTGGTGTACGCTCTTTCCAGTTTCTTTTTGGAGGCACTTAAAGCTATGAGTTTTCCTCTTAGGACTGCTTTCATTGTGTCCCATAAATTTGGGTATGTTGTGGCTTCATTTTCATTAATCTCTAGAAACACTTTAATTTCTTTCTTTATTTCTTCCTTGATCAAGTTATCATTGAGTAGAGTGTTGTTAAGTTTCCACGTGTATGTGGGCATTCTATTGTTTATGTTGTTATTGAGGAGCAGCCTTAGTCCATGGTGATCTGATAGGATACAAGGAATTATTTCCATATTCTTGTATCTGTTGAGGCCTGATTTGTGACCAATTATATGGTCAGTTTTGGAGAAGGTACCATGAGGTGCTGAGAAGAAGATATATCCTTTTGTTTTATGATAAAAAGTTCCATAGATATCTGTTAAATCTATCTGTTTTATAATTTCTGTTAGTCTCACTGTGTCTTTGTTTAGTTTCTTTTTCCATGATCTGTCCATTGCAGAGATTGGGATGTTGAAATCTCCCACTATTATTCTGTGTGGTGCAATGTGTTCTTTGAGCTTTAGTTAAGTTCCTTGTATGAATGGAGATGCCCTTGCATTTGGAGCATAAAGGTTCAGAATTGAGAGTTCATCTTGGAAGATCATTCCTTTGATGAGTATGAAGTATCTATCCTTATCTTTTTTGATAACTTTAGGGTGAAAGTCAATTTTATTCAATATTAGAATGGCTATTCCAGCTTATTTCTTGGGACCATTGGCTTGAAAAATTATTTTCCAGCCTTTTATTCTGAGGTAGTTTCTGTCTTAGTCACTGAGATGTGTTTTCTGTATGCAAGAAAATGTTGGGTCCTGTTTACATACCCATTCTGATATTCTATGTTTTTTTATTGGGGAATTGAATTCATTGATATTAATAGATATTAAGGAAAGGTAATTGTTGTTTCCTGTTATTTTTTTTTTTGTTGTTGTTGTTAAAGTTAGAATTCTGTTCATGTGACTATCTTCTTTTAGTTTTGTTGGAAGATTACTTGCTTTTCTAGGATGTAGTTCCCTCCTTGTTTTGAAGCTTTCCATTTATTACTCTTTGAAGGGCTGGATTTGTAGAAATATATTGTGTAATATATTACACAATATATTGGTTTAGTCATAGAATACTTTGGTTTCTCCATCTATGGTGATTGAGAGTTTTGCTGGGTATAGTAGTGTGGGCTGGCATTTGTGTTCTCTTAGTGTCTATATGACATCTGCCCAAGATCTTCTAGCTTTCATAGTCTCTGTTGAGAAGCCTGGTGTAATTCTGATAGGCCTACCTTTATATGTTACTTGACCTTTTTCCCTCACTGCTTTTAATATTTTTCCTTTGTTTTGTGCATTTGGTGTTTTGACTATTATGTGGTGGGAGGAATTTCTTTTCTTGTCCAGTCTATTTGGAGTTCTATAGGCTTCTTGTATGTTCATGGGCATCTCTTTCTTTAGGTTAGGGAAGTTTTCTTCTATAATTTTGTTGAAGATATTTACTGGCCCTTTAATTTTGAGGTCTTCACTCTCTTCTATACCTATTATCCTTAGGTTTGGTCTTCTCATTTTGTCCTGGATTTCCTAGATATTTTGGGTTAGGAACTTTTTGCATTTTGTGTTTTCTTTGACTATTGTGTCAATGTTTTCTATGTTGTCTTCTGCACCTGACTGAGATTCACTCATCTATCTCTTGTATTCTTTTGCTGATGCTTGCATCTATGGCTCCTGACTTCTTTCCTAGGATTTCTATCTCCAGAGTTGTCTTTCTTTGTGATCTCTTAACTGTTTCTCCTTCCATTTTTAGGTCCTGGATAGTTTTGTTCAATTCCTTCATCTGTTTGGTTGTGCTTTCCTGTAATTCTTTAAGGGATTTTTGTGTTTCCTCTTTTAGGGCTTCTACTTGTTTACTTGTATCCTCCTCTAATTTTTAAGGGACTTTTGTGTTTCCTCTTTGAGGGCTTGAACCTGTTTACTTGTGTTCTCCTGTATTTCCTTAAGGGAGTTATTCATGTCCTTCCTAAATTCCTCTATCACCATTGTGAGATATGATTTTAGATCCATAGCTTGGTTTTCTGGTGTTTTGGGATATCCAGGACTTGCTGTGGTGGGAGTTTTAGGTTCGGATGATGCCAAGTAAGCTTGGTTTCTGTTGGTAAGCTTCTTGCATTTGCTTTTTGCCATCTGTTGATCTCTGTTTTTAGATGTCCTTGCTATTTCTGGCTGGAGCTTGTTCGTCCTGTGGGTCTGTATGCCTATGCCATCACTTCTGGGAAATCAGCTCTCCTCTGGTAAGATCGCTGTTGAGAGGTCTGTGGATCATTCATCCCTCCTGAGTCCTGGGGTCAGAAAAAACCCTGGAGACAGGCCCTCCACTTGTGGGAAATGTGCAGAGATGGTTGTGGATCAGCAGTCTCTCCTAGGTGTAGAGGGAGGTACAAAAGAACCTGTGCCTGCTACACTGCAACTTCTGAGGCCTGTGACTCCCAGCTGGACCCACCTTAGAAAGTCCATGTTGTTCCTTGTTATTTTCAATTCTCATTCATAAAATATAGTCTCTTGCCTAGTTATAACATGGTATGTATAAAGGGAATATCAATTCTCTTACACTTGAATTGTAGTGTAATGATTCAATGAGAGTCAGGCCTGTTTTTTCACGTTACTCTTACTGCCTTTCCCCTTGCACAGGAGGAACTAGAGGATGAAATATACTCCATTCACAAAAAAGGCACCACTATCCATGCCTAAATCCAGACCTTGGGTCACAAAATTTCCTATTATAAGAAGAAAGGTATGGGGTAGACAGGATAGAAGCCCATGGGGCCAGGTGAATGAATGGGAATATTCAGTTACTGGGGGTGTGGTTGGGGGTAAACCCCTAGAATGCCCCAGAGACTTGGGATAGATTGTTGGACCCTGAAAGGTAGTCTGTGTTCTGGTTGAGTGATGCCTACACCAGAGACCTAGTAGAAAATTCTACAAGGGATGAAACAGTGAGATACACTCCCAGATATTAGGTGCCTGGCACAAGCCCTCACCTCCATTATCCTGGGGGTAGGGTAGTACCCCATGCTCCTAGTATTCTGACTAGATTCCACCTCCAGAGTCAGCTGACCACAGTCAGGTTTGCACCACCCCACAGTTACCTGAGAACAGCAAGGTAGCCCAGCCTACTATAAAAGGAGCTGCATGACCCCTCTTCTCTCTCTCAAGCTCTTGCTCTTATTCTCATCTCTCACACCTTCCTTCTCTCCCTCCTTTCTCCCTTCTCTACATAACCAAGGCTGAGGCTGGCCACTAATTTTCTACCTTCTCCCTCTCTGTCTCCTCCTCCCCCTTTCCCTCCCCCTTCT
>NC_045030.1:82345134-82357134 GCF_008632895.1 Mastomys coucha | reverse complement strand
CCTAAAACTATGACCTGCCTCCTTTCATCTAAACTCGGCATGCTGGAACAATGGCTTAGTCCTTTCCCTAAAGAGCCACATCAAATCACCCTCGGGAAAGCCTCACCTTTCCAGCTGCCAGACCAGACCAAGGACTCTTGCCCTGCATAAGAACCACCCAGTGCTTCCTAGCCGCACCCCTCTTTCTTTTCAGCCCTGGGCCACTGCCACGCTGGAGCCCCCACCACTTCTCAGCTTTTCTGCAGTGTCTAGCTACATCCTGCAATGCCCAAGAGGTAGAACCTGTCATCCTTGGCTCCTGTGAGGCTCAGGGACCCTGGACTGCTTCCTCCCACCCCTGCAGATTGGGGTTACCTGGCTTCTCACAGCCAGATGCCCAACTGGTGGCATGGATAGCACTCAGCAGTATCCTGGGTCCACCCGTCCAGGGTGTCCAAGCTCTGGTGAGATGTGGATCTTTTCCACCTCATTATTTCCCCACCGCCCGGTACCCCACAACAAATGAGGCTTCCAGGACTCAATGTGGGTGACTTTAGCTGAAATGCCTACAATAGGGAAATGTAAATAAATACAATAACTACTTGAAAAATGAAAAATATTTAAAATTTAAAACAATAAAAAATATACTTAAGATTATAAAAAAGAAGAAAGGTATATAATAGAATATATATATATATATGTATATATATATATATATATATTATTATTATTACTTCTTTACTTTACATCCTGCTTACTGCCCCCTTATAGTCATCTAGTCATCCCTGTCACAATCCTTCCCCCATCTCCATCTCCTTCTCCTATGAGCAAATGGGGAGCCCTTGGATGTTTCCTCACCTTGGCACTCTAAGTCTCTGCTGGCTAGGTGCTTCTTCTCCTGCTGAGACCAGACAAGGCAGCCCAATTAGTAGAACATATCCCAAGTACAGGAAATAGGTCTGGGGATATCTCATGCTCCAGTTGTTTGGGATCCCCATGAAGGCCAAGATACACATCTGCTATATATGAGTGGGGAGGTCTAGGTCCAGCCCTTGTATGTTCTTTGGTTGATGGTTCAGACTCAGAGACCTTCAAACATCCAGGTGAGTTGACTCTGTTGATCTTCCTGTAAAGTTCCTATCCCCTTTAGGACCTGTAGCCAGCCCTTCCTCCTCTTCTCCCATGAGAGTCCCTAAGGTCCATCCACTATTAGGCTCTGGGTGTCTGTATCTATCTAAGTCAGCTGCTGGGTGGCATCTCTGAGCGGAAAATATGCTCCTGTCTACAAGCATAACAAAGTGTAATTAATAGTGTTAGGGACTGGTACTTGTCCATGGGATGGGTCTCATGTTGGACAGGTTTTTGGTTGGCTATTCCCTCAGTCTCTGCTCCCTCCCTTGTGCCTGCATTACTTGCAGACAAGATAAGTACTAGGCTGAAAGTTATGTGAGTAAGTTGGTCTCTCTATAGTTCCATTGGTGTTCCTGTCTGGCTACAGGAGGTGGCCTCTTCAGGTACCATATTATCAATGTAGTAAGTCACATGTAAGGTTGCCCCATTGATTCTTGGGCTCCGCCTTTATCCCAGGTCTCTGTCTCTTCCTTGTGATTCTCCCCATCTCATCACCTCTATTAGTTGCAGACTTACATTAATTTTCCTTGCCATCTACCCATTTTTTTATTTTTCAGATGAACTTATTTTCCTTGTAGGAGAGCAGCACTGGGTCAAGTTTACTTACTTTTTCTGTGTTAAAATATTTTTTGTTAGCTTTATACACCATTTTAAAAAATTTATTCTTAATCTTTTTTACAGTTCATACTTTATCCACTTCCTGATCTACCCACTGACTGTTACACTCTACATCCCACAACTCCTCCCTATCCACCATTTCCATGCAAATGTCCCCACCCTTCACCCCACCATACCCCTGGGACTCCAAGTCTCTAAAGGGTTAGGTGCATCTTCTCTGACTGAGTCCAGACCCAGCAGTCCTCTGCTGTATATGTGTTGGGGGCCTCATAAGAGCTGGTGTATACTGTCTGGTTGGTGGCTCAGTGTTTAAGAAATCCGGGAGATCCAGGTTAGTTGAAAGCAATGGTCTTCCTATGGAGTAGCCCTCCTCTTCAGCTTCTTCCAGCTTTTACCTATTTCAACCAGAGGGGTCACCAGTTTTTGTCCACTGGTTGGATGTAAATATCTGCATCTGACTTTTTTATCTGTTTGCTGGGCCTTCCAGAGGGTACTCATGATAAGCTCCTGTTTGTAAGTACACCAGAGCATCAGTAATAGTGTCAGACCTTGGGGAATACCCTTAAGCTGGATCCCTGTTTGGACCTGTCACTGTACGTCCTTTTCCTCAGGTCCTTCCCCATTTTTGTTCCTGCAGTTCTTTTACACAGGAACAATTCTGGGTCAGAGTTTTTGACTGTGGGATGACAACACCATCCCTCTACTTGATGCCTTGTCTTTCTACTAGAGGCAGACTCTACAAGATCCCTCTCTCTACTATAGGGTATATTCCATGAGTTATGAAAAAAATATTGAGAAGAGATTTGACAATCAAGAGAAGAAACAGGTGAGACTCTAGTCTTCTCAGGTTGCAGGATTGAACCTGAAAACCACTGAGAGGAACTTTCTTAGGGTCAAAAAAATATTAAATATTTACACCCTAAACTATAATTTTAAGGGCTCACCAATTATCCTTTTTTTGTAGAAGGATTTATTTCAAAGAGGATTATTGAACACTATTGAGAAATGTCTTCCAAGTAATGGAATTACGTTAAAGAATATAGATACATTTGAAAACAGCAGCAATCTCTTTCTCTCTCTCTCTCTCTCTCTCTCTCTCTCTCTCTCTCTCTCTCTCTCTCTCTGAGGACTGTGGATGGTTTTAATTCATGAATTATTTATAAATAATAGTGTCTTAAGACTAGTATCTTAGCTGAATTGAGAATAAACTTTACAGGTATTCATACCATTCACCAAATACCTATGAATAAGAAAGACAGAAAGGCAGGTCTCACACTTCCTACAATGTCTTAAAATTATAGAGTTTCTGAAAATTATGAGAATAAATATAAATTGAAAAGTGTTACCCATATATTGGAAAATAATGAAAATTGCTTGCCATCAGAAGCAATGGAAGCTATGAAGAAATAAGATTTTGAACAGTTTTAAGAACAAAACAACTTGATTTTGTAGCCACCAAAAACCCTTTCCAGTATGCTCATTAAAGGGCTGAGTTTCTATAAAAGCAGAGGAGATTTCATTTGAAAAGAAACAAACAGAGGAATCAAATGACCACAAAGGGAATAGCTTCTCTCAAATTCCTTTGAGGCAAGCACAGTTTAGCCTCAAGTTTGTGACCACATCAATCAAAATTAATTGCTTCTAAAATTTTAAGTTCCTGGAGATGTTGCTTTTACTCTGATATGCTTGCCAACTCATGTCTTCAGAAATAGACCAGTACTTCCTTGATAATGTCTAATCAGAGATAGTGTCTAGCACTAGACATGGGAGTTTGTGTTCTAGGGGTTGGAGAAGGTCCAGGGTACATTCCTTAGAGCAGAGCAAATGCCTTTGTATCAAATTCTTGAACTGAGTTAAAACTGCATATGAATTATAAATTTTTCCTATAGTTTGGAGTTGTAGTCTATTATTATTTGGATCATTTCTGTTTTCTGGATTAACCTTTGGTAATTAGCATATGAACCCTCCTGTCTTTGACTATAGAGCAAGGGTTTAAGTAGTAATCTGTTTGTTCTTCTGCCTTGGTTGCCTACTTAATTCTCCATGCTGTTTATAGTTCCAGTTACTTTACTAGATATCATAGCAACTTTTATTTTATTCAAGTTCATCCCCTTCCTACTCTATCCTTTCTCATCCCTGTTCTTTCTCTTCTTCTCCCCCTCCATCTATCATCACTCTCTTTCTTGTTTTAGAACCTCAGAATATATATTATAATATATTATTTTTATAGATTATTATTCTTCAATCTTTTTTACAGTCTAGTCATTATGCCCCTCCCAGTCTACCCTCCTACAGTTCCCCCCACTCCAAGAGGATATCCACACCCTACCCCCACCCCACCAGATCTCCTTAATCCCTGGGGCCTTAAGTCTCTTGACGGTTAGGTGCATCTTCTCGGACTGAGTCTAGTCCAGGCAGTCTTCTGCAGAATATGTATCAGGGGCTTCATATCTGCTAGTGTATGCTGCCTGGTTGTTGGCTCAGTGTCTGTGTTCATGAAAGTCCAAGTTAGTAGAGACTGCTGTTCTTCTTATGGGGTCACCCTCCTCCTCAACTTTTACCAGCCTTTATGTAATTCAAACAGAGGGGTTCCTGGCTTCTGTCCATTGATTGGGTGTAAGTATTTGCATCTGACACATTCAACTGCTTGTTAGGCCTTTCCAAGGGAAGCCGTGCTAAGCATGCAAGCACACAATAGCATCATTAATAGTGTCAGGTCTTGGAGCCTCCCCTAGAGCTGGATCCCAATTTGGGCTGATCACTGGACCTCCTTTCCCTCTGTCTCTTTTCCATTCTTGTCCCTGTAGTTCTTTTAGGTAGGGACAATTCTGGGTCAAAGTTTTTGACTGTGGGATGGTAACCCTATCTCTTCACTTGATGCCCTGTCTTTCTACTGGAGGTGGACTCTACAAGTTCCCTTTCCCCATTGCTGGGCATTTCATCTGAGTCCTGAGAGTCTCTTAACTACCACATTTCTGAAACATTATATAGGGTTCCCCCACCTCCTACCTCCTAAGGTTGCCTATTTCCATTCTTTCTGCTGGCCCTCAGGGCTTCACTCCTGATTCCCCCCACCAATATCTGATCGTGTTCCACTTTTCCCCTCCCTGTTTCCTCTCCCACCCAGGTCTCTCCCTCTCTCTGCCCCAAGTGATTGCTTTCTCCTCCCTTCCAAGTAAGATTGAGGCACCCTCACTAGGGCCATTTGGCTTGTTAACCTTGAGTTCTGTGTATTGTATCATAAGTATTCTGTATGTTTTTGGCTAATATCCACTTATTAGTGAGTGCATACCATGCATGTCTTTTTGGGTCTCAGAATATATATTAACTCTGTGTTTCTTCCTCTACTTTCACATAGCTGCAGGAAAAGAACTTTGATTCAGCCATCTTGGATCTTTTCCCTCCAATCTGTAGTATATTTGACAGTGTGTGTGTGTGTGTGTGTGTGTGTGTGTGTGTGTTTGTTCCTGTTCACATATGTGGTGGTATCACATGGGTATGCATATTCACATATCTGTGTGCAGGTATATATACACATTAGTGCATTGCATATAGAGATCTGAAATTAATATTGGGTGTGTTTCTTAATCACTCTAAAATTTATTTATTAAGGTAGAATTTTTTTAACCTAGAGCTCTCCAATCCTAGTGACTTAGGTAGATATCATGTTGTACAGAATCCTTCCCTGTCTCTGCCTCCAGAGTTCTGAAATGATGTGCTATCTGAATTGTTTACTGGATTTATTATCTGCTGGAGACCCAAACTCCAGTATTCACATTTGTTTAGCAAGCACTTAATACACTAAGCCAGTCCTCTGGAAAAATCAAGAAATCAAATAAAATGATAATTCCATGATTGCTCTTTTTCCTTATGATTGATTTGTTTACATTTAGGAATTTATAAGACTTTTCCCCCTTTATTGTTGTTAAGAAAGGCAGTGAATCTTTAGATTTCTTAAAATAAAATGGACAATTTTATAATTATAATTGCTTCAGTCCTTAGGTAAAGAATAATTTTCTAATTACCTGTATCCTCTTTAAATATGTTAATCAATTTTAATAGATTTCATTGTGGAGATAATTCACTTCCTTTGAAAAATTTATTATTACATACTTCATTTTGTGTTATTTACACTTTTAGCTGTTGTAAAAATATTTCTTCATTTTTTGGTAGTCACTGTTATAATGTAAAATGCTACTAAATTTTACATACTGCTCTATCATCCATAACTGTACAGAATGTGAGGATTAAAACCAAACTAACAAAACAATTAGATTTTTTTCTAGCCAGCAATTCATTGCTTATTTCATTGCTCATGTTATAGATCCATGGTTTTTGTTGTTGTTGTTGTTATTTGGGACCCTAATAGAGTGTTACTTTTGGGTAACACTCTATCAAAAATACTGTAGTGGACTTAGTAAGAATGTACATAATTCACATCATCTTTAGTTTTGGTATTAGTACAGGCTTCTCAACAATATATTTGCCAGAGTAATTTGATAATTTCCTTACTCATGTGGACCTCACTCTGACAAATTGTTTAAATGGCTTTCTAAAGTAAGAATAAGAATGATTATCTTATAAAAACACAAGCTACATCTATTTTTTTTTTTTTTGAGACAGGGTTTCTCTGTGTAGCCCTGGCTGTCCTGGAACTCACTCTGTAGCAGAACTCAGAAATTCACCTACCTTTGCATCCCAAGTGCTGGGGTTAAAGGCATGTGCCACCACTGCCCGGCTTACAAACTTCATCTTTACTGAAACTATCAATAAGTAAATATTGGATCGTGCAGAATAGTCACATGGTATCTGTTCTGTGCTGGCACCTTCCTCTTCTCTAAGTATATCTCAGTTTACATAAGCCATACCTCCACATTTTCTTGGACTAATCAAGAATTGATAGAATGTAACAGATTAGAAATCTTTTTTTTAATTTCTCATAATATTTAAACCTTTTGTCCAAAATAAGGACTGCAGAAATTACACTAAGTCTGGGACTGTAATTCCGTGGCAGACTGTTTGCAGCCATATTTGAAGCCACACATTTCAACCATAACACTGGATAAAAAGAAGGAATAGGGGATAAATGAAGACAGAATGGATGTTATAGATAAAGAGAAGAAAGAAAGGAAATAAGGAGAAACTTTATATAAAATATGCTAGATGCTATGTTTTTGGTTGGTGTCTGAAATGCATGTATGGTACATGCACATGTATTTCCATGCCAATGTGTATAAGTGTGTGTGGACATAAGACATAAGGTCAAGGGATAGCCTGAGGTATAGGTCATGGCTTTCCACCTTACTTGATACAAAGTGTTCTTGTTTCGTATTACAAATGTCAAGCAAGATGGATTATAAACTTCTTGGGATTCTTCTGTCTAAAGCTTTCATATTACCATAGAAACACTGAAGTTATTGATGCATGCTATCACACTCATGATTACTTACATTCTGGGGATTCATACTCAGGTCTTCATGTTTACAAAGAAAGAGATTTATGTACTGAACTATTCTTCTGGCTTCTAAGTGCTCACCCAGAACTCTTATATAAAAGGCCTCATACCTTAGAATATGGTGTTAGGAGGCAATCAGTTAATGAGGGTTCTAATTTTATGAACAGGATCAGTAGTTCCTCTGTTTTCATTTTTCCAGACCTCAGAACTTTGAAAACTCAATGTGTTTGATAATAATATATTATTGATAATATTTATTTTAATTTTAGTGTTAGTAAATAAAAACACAGAAATTCCCGATTCTTTTACATATATTTTGACTGTGCTAATAAAAGAATGTGCCAATAAAGTCCATGTAGGTTGCTCAGAAATAATCAGCCAAAAGTGCATGTGTTTTTCTAACAAACCTGGAAAATACTGACCTTTTTCAACGACAACTTAAGGGACAGACATTATTATCCTGTCAGTTTATGTGTCTATGTCAAAGTTCTTAATTCCTATTCCAATCAATTGCTGAAAATATTGTGTTATCCAAGCATTTTGGCCAATACCTAGAAGCATTATTTAAAATAAAACAATGTTGTTTGAAATACTGTATTCTATGTTCAAAGAAATTTAAAATACAAGCTTCAAAAGAGCTAAACTACACCCTCCAAAATTCAATCATGCTGTTCAAGATGCAACTTGAATTGTTCTGAACCAGTTTGATTTAGCATTGTTCTATTATTTCAACAGAGTCATCCCTGCAGTGCTATAGCTACTAAAAACAACAGCAAATGAAATCAATTTTGAAAATTTATCTCCATGAGATCTAAGATACAGAACAAGAATATTTAAGATAGTCCCATAAAAGATACCTTCAGTCTTCTCTTGTGTCTTCATCTATGTGATGACTGTTTCTTAATCCCTGTTAATTATTTGAGAAATCTTATGACACTTTGACACTTGCTTGAATTGAGTATCTCACAGGCTAAGGTAATATGCAAAATATACATACGCTTCTACTTCACTTATTCTTTTTGGAAGCTCATTTTCTACCAGCTCATGTTTCCTTTCCTTTAATGCCAAAATGATGCATCTACCTTGTACTCTAACACAAATATTTAATGATATATACCAGCACTGCAAGAAAAAAAAACTATATTTATTTTATTTGAAGGTCTTTTAAAACTCAGCAATAATGTTAAAGTACAAAATACTATTGATACATAAATAGAACTTGGGAATGAGACAGCAATATTTGTATTAGTTACCTTGTTTTATGATAAAATATTTTACAAGAACAACTTATGAAAGAAGAGTTTATTTTGGCATCTGATTTGAGAATATACTTTCTATCATGGAAGGGATCTGGAAGTGGCAAATAGAGATGTATGGTCATATTCAGCTTGCTTTTTCCTTTGATTTCAGCATAAGGTGCTACCCACATCTTTTGTGGATTTTCCATATCCATTATCTCATTATAGAAACTGCCTCACAAGCATGCCCACTGTCTTATCTCCCTGGTCAGTCTAGTTTCTATAAAGTTTACAATCAACATTAACTATCATGAGTCTATTGTCAACTTGACACTCAAGTATATCACTTTTAAGCTATAACTCTTTGCCCAAATAGACTCCTGACCATCTCATAATATAAGATGTAATCAATCCAATTTCAAATGTACCCCTCCTAAAATATATACATATATGATAATTCTCTAAATGGCCTCACCATACAATGAGAGAAACAATGCAACAACCAGAAACCTTATGCTACCAAGTAAAACCTCCAATGTCAAAAATGAGTTAGACAAAGTTTAATTTCTGGTGATAGGGTTCTCTAGAACTCCCCAAATATCACAGACTATTGCTAAGGTTATTGTTACTGGCTATTGCCCCATAAACAATGATGACAAGGTCCTATAGCTGAAGACAATATTTGTGTCAGCCAACATAGAAAAGTCAAGATGTTGCCCAAGTAGAAGCTTCAGCCCTGATGATTAGTGTGCATCATTCTGGAAGGTTTTCTGCATACTAAGTAAGGAGAAAGTATCATCCATGTACAAACTCTGTGACCAACACGAGCAATCTGAGTGTGTAATACATTGCTGTAGTAGTGATACAAATGTAATGGAAGTATCTGAACACTTTTTGATTGAAATTGAGGTCTATTCCATGAAATAGAACCCATAGCTGACACTTCAAAGTAGGTAAGAACCTTAGACTAGATAGATCACTGAGCTAGAAGCAAATTTACTATTATTCTACAAAAAACAGAGCATAATGACATATTAATAAAACTATATATCACAGTTAGCTTAATGAATTAAGAATTGATTAATTAATTAACTATATATCACAGTGAAGCTTCTACTTGTAGTAGTTGAGGTTGAACAGAGTCTAAACACTGAACAATATGCAGAATGAGAGAATGGAACACTTGTTTCTCAATGCGATGTTTTCAATAACACCCTCCTTTCTAGATTCAGGGATATATGAAGAAGTAGAATTAAAGAATTGTAAAAGCCAGATGTTTGTGGATGAATGCAAAGAAACACTGTCCTCCAAAATAATAGGACTGATGCTCAAATGAAGTAACAGTGACTGTAGCAATATGCATAAGACCTTAACAGGCTCAAGCCAGAGTGCAGCCTGGCACTGAAAGAGGGAAGTTGACACATGATTCCACTCCTAACCAAGAACCTATTTAAAATTGATACCCACTGGAAAATAATTAGTTTTGTTCAGTGAAGTCTTACTGGACACCTAGAATATCAGAACATAAGTCAAACACAACACACAATAGCACAAAGTAAAATTTCCAATTCTGAAAGAGAGAAATTGAGATAAAACAAAATTTTAGGGAAAAGTAAGACCAAAATCCAGCAGAACAAACATAAAACTCTGATTCTACATGTACAGTACTTGGGGCTTGTAATAGAATCATTAGGACTCTCAGTGACTTGAATAAAGCTTCTCCTCTCCAGCTCTACCATTTACAGCAACATATACTCTCACTCTGTGATAAGCTCTCTGAATGAAGCTTTCCTTGGCAGGCATCCTATGGTGTTCACATCACTGAAATTCTGATATCTTCATTGCTACTTAGACTTAGCCTTCACAGCTTCAATCGATGGCTTCTTGGAAATCTAATCTTGATTTAATCTAATTTGATTGAAGGAAATCTAATCTTGATATATATTATTGAGCCTTAAAAGCATTCTAGAACCTTGAGGGAAACCTCTATGACATCCCCATTTTTGTATCGATTTTGTCTTCAAAGTTAGTATTATGTGGACAACATTACCAAATTCTGCTACCAGCTGAAGATATAGATATAGCTTCTACTCCTTGATTCTTACATTACCCTCTGCATAACTTCTGAAATGACCAGGGGAAGTATTTCCCAAGGCTGTTGATTTTGAGCAGGGAACACTATTACTGGCTTTCTGAATTCAGGATATCTCTTTTCAAATAAGTTTTGATTTTCACAGGATGTATTCTTTAATATCTTCCCTCAGTAAACCTTTTATATTCTGCTAGTATATAATAATAGAATAGAAGGTATGCATGCATACATATATCATACATACATACTTACATACATACTTATATACATACATACATACGTGTGTGTGTGTGTGTGTGTGTGTGTGTGTGTGTGTGTGTGTGCATGTGTGGCTCACATCCTTTATGTACATGACGCCCATGGAGGCCATAAGAAGTTGTCAAAACCTCTGGAACTGGAGTTATAGATCATTGTGAGCTATCATATGTACCCAGTCCTCTGGAAGAACAGGCAATGCTCTTTAACTGCTGAGCCATTTCTCTAACCTTGCAGAAGGTATTTTTTTAATGGTAATAAGTTCTTTAACAATTTTAGCTGTTCCCTCAGAATCTGCGTTGGAAATTTAAACTTGACTTCTGGTGCCCTTTCTCCCATGAGCTCTATGGCCCTCAATTTTCCTGTGCAAGATGAGGTCTGTAACGTGGAGTTGGGTAGAAGTTGGCAGACATCTTCCCCTCCTGACCACTGGTGCTTCCACCTTCAGGAGGATCAGAAACGACCGAGAATTTGGAGGACTTGGCTGGACACTTGTCTTCCAGGGTCGGGGCATGAGCACACAATGAAGCTGCTTCTGGGGGCTGGAGCCATGACCTATGGCATCCACAAATTGGTGTATACCATGAAAAGCTGTTATGACCATCTTCTTTTATTGTATTGGTGGCATGCAACAGGATACAATCCTGGCAGTAAGGCTTCACTTCTGGATCCCCTGGTTCCAGTACTTCATCATCTATGATTATGGCCAGACCTTGAAAATTGTCCTACCCTACAGGGTTCAAAGTCCTGCAGACCAGAAACATCTCCCTGTGTGTGCTGTCTGGACCTGATGCCCAGGAGCTCCCCAGCAAGTACCAACGTCTAGGGCTAGAATATAAAGGAAGAGTGCTACTGCCCGTTGTCAATGAGATATTCAGGAGTGTGGTAGCCATGTTCAATGCCTTACAGCTTATTAGCCAGTGGGCTCACATGTCCCTTTTGATCTGAAGAGAGTTGACAGAGCATGCCAAGGACTTCAGCCTGGATGATGAAGATATCATCAGCAGACAGTACACAGTTGCTATAGAAGCCAAACAAGTAGCCTAGGGAAGCTCAACATGCCCAGTTTTTGGTAGAAAAAGTGAAACAGGAAAAATAGAAGATTGTGCAAGCTGAGGAAGATGCTGAGGTTGCCAAGATACTTAGAGATGTACTGAGCAAAAATCAGAGCTCCCAGGGTCTCAACCACCAACCAAAGACAGCACATGGAGGGGTCTGATTGTTCAGGCAGC
>NC_045030.1:82339490-82344906 GCF_008632895.1 Mastomys coucha | reverse complement strand
AAAAAAAAAAAGTTAATCACATATATTAAAAAAAGAAAAAAAAATCCCTACTCTATTAAGATCCGAAAGATCCAGGCTGGCCAGAACATTTCTAAGAGGATCACTACATCATAGAACTGAATCACACAGACGACAACCTTTTTCTGAACCTACAGAATGAAAGCTTTACTAGGAAAAGTGACAGCCTCATTAAGGATAATAAATGAGTATGGACATCAAGAATCATACCACAAATGGGTCGATTTCTCCGGTTTTGAGGAGTCAGCGAAGGGGATCAAGTACACCCCACTCTGAACTAAGAAGCATTATATGATGGATTCCTCTGTACCTGCCCTCTAGGATAAAGGAAAACTAAAAACCAACATTTGCAAGGCGTTTTCTCCTCTCTGCATTTGCCTGGCTTTGGAAGAGAGAGAATAATTTCTCAGTGATTTTCTAAAGTATTATCCCTCTCCCTAAATTGGGGGATGTAACTACCATGACAAGAATTCTTAATAATTTTTTCATTAAAAATCCAACCTAAGAAGGATAACTTTATCAAAACAACACAGGAAATAGGTAATTTCAAACCAGCAAAATAAGGAAATCTCACACACACACACACACACACACACAAACACAATCGTGCAAACACAAAAACCCATACATGCATACACTAACAGTACCAACATCAAAATAACAAGAATAACAATCACTGGTCATTAATATATCTCAATATCTATAGACTCAATTCACCAATAAAGAGACACAGGCTAACATAATGGATGCAAAAACAGGATCCATCATACTGCTGCATACAAGAAACATGAGTCATTCATAAAGATACACACTACCCAGACTAAAGGGCTGGAAAAAGTTTTTTCAGTCAAAGAGACCCAAGAAGCAAGGTGGGGTAGCCAACCTAATATCTAGTAAATAGAATTTCAACCAGAATTATTCAAAAGAGACAGAGAAGGGCACTTCATACTCACCAAAGAAAAATCTATCAAGATGATATCTAACTTCCAAACATCTATGACCCAAACAAAGGGCACCCACATATGTAAAAGAAACATTCATTGGTAAAGCTTTAATCACACATCGAACCCCACACATTAGTAGTGGGACATTTCACCATCCCACTCTGACCAATTGACAGGGCATTCAGACAAAAATTAAACAGAGAAACAATGAAACTAATAGACATTATGAATCAAATAGACCTTATAGACATCTATAAAATATTTCACCCAAATACAAAAAAAAAAAAAAACAATTCTTCCTTTCAGTATCTTATGGATCCTTCTCCAAAATTGACCATATAATCGGTCACAAAGCAAGTCTCAACAGATATAAGAAAATTTGAATAACTCCTTGGATCTTATTAGACCATCATAGATTCAAGCTGGACTTCAACAACAACAGAAATAGCTGAAAGCCTACGCACTCATGGAAATTGAACAACTCTATACTCAATGTTCTCAAGGTCAGGGAAGAAATAATAATAATAAAAAAAGAAATTAAAGACTTTCCAGAATTCAATAAATACTGAAAACACAACATACCTAACTTTATGGGACATAATGAATGCAGTGCTAAGAGGAAAGCTTATAGAAAGTACTAAGTACCTCTGCAAAGAAATTAGAAAGTACTCATATAAGCAATTTAAAAGTACACCTGAAAGCTCTAGAACAAAAAAGAATCAAGTACATCAAAGATGAGTATAAGGCAGGAAATAATCAATATTAGGGCTGAAATCAATAAAAAACAGAGAAAATAATACAAGGAATCAAGGAAAACAAGAGCTCTTTTCTTTTATTTATTTTTTTTGTTTTTTTAGTAAATCAAGAAGATAAAAAAATCCTTAGTCTAACTAACCAAGAGAAATAGTCTCCAAATAAACAAAATCAGTAATAAAAGGGTAAACATAACAAGTGACTGAAGAAGTTCAAAGAATCATTAGGTGTTACTTCAAAAGACTGAACTACCCTAATGTAACCAAATGGATGATTTTCTAGACAAGTACTAATTACCAAAGTAAAATCAAGATCAAGTAAACTATGTAAACAAGCTTGTAACCTATAGAGAAATGGAAGCAATCATTAAAAGTCTCCCAACCAAAATAAGCCCAGAGCTAGAGGATTTTAGTGCAGAATTCCACAAGACTCTCAAAGAAGAGCTAAATATCAACACTCCTCAATTTATTCTATAAAATAGGAACAGAAAATTGATACTGCCAATTTTATTCTGTGAGGACATAGCCACACACAAAGACTCAACAAAGAGAACTTCAGACTGGTTTCTCTTATGAACATAGATCCATAAATACTCAATGAAATATTAAAAAACCAAATCATGGAATATATCAAAGACAATATCCCTCAAGATCAAGTTAGATTCATCCCAAGAATTCAGGGTTGATTCAATATACAAAATTTCATCAAGTTAATCTACTATATAAACAAACTGAAAGTAAAAAAATCAAATGACCATCTCATTAGATGCTGAAAAGGACCATAATGAAACCCAATATCACTTCATATTAGAGGTATTAGAAAAATTAGGGATACAGGGAATATACCTAAACAAAATCAAAGCAATATATATTATCAAACTAAATGAAGAGAAACATAAAGCATTTTTACTAAAATCAGGGACAAATCGGCCTACACTATCCCTTTGTAAATGAAGTTCTAGCCAAAGCAGTAAGACAACTAAATTTTTGATATTGGCTCTTTAATCCAGAGATCAAATGAATACAAATCGGAAAGGAAGAAGTTAAAGTACTGCTATTTGCAGATGATAAGATAGTATACACAATAGACCCCCCACAATTCAGCCAGAGAACTCCTACATCTAATAAACACCTTCAACAAAGTGACTGGAGACAAAATTAACTCAAAGAAATCAGTGGCCCTCCTTTATACAAATGACAAATGGGCTGAAAAAGAAATTAGAGAAACAACACCCTTTACAATAGATATCAATAATATAAAATATCTTGGTATGACTCTAACCAAGCAAGTGAAATACCTATATGAGAAGAACTTCAAGTTCCAGAAGAAGAAAATTGAAGAAGATATCAGAAGATGAAAATATGGGCAAGTTACTAGGAATCCACAGAGTCAATGCAAACCCCATAAAAATTCCAACACAGTTTTATAAACAAACCTTGAAAGTGCAATTCTTTGAAATTTATATAGAAAACCAAAAGTACCAGGATAGTCAAAACAATCTGGAACAAAAAAGAACTTAGGTAGGAATCACCATCCCTGACCTCAAGCTGTACTACAGAAAAATAGTGATAAAAACTGCATGGTATTGGTACAGAAACACACACATTGAACAAAGGAATCAAATCATACACCCAGAAATAAACCTACACACTTATGGGCACCTAATCTTTAATAAAGAAGCCAAAATAAAACAATAGAAAAAAGAAAACACCTTTAACAGATGGTGCTATACTAACTAGATGTCTACATGTAGAATGAAAATAGATCCATACTTATCACTCTGCACAAAATGCAAGTCCATGTGGATCAAGGACCTCAGCATAAAACCAGGTACACTAAATCTCATAGAGGAGAAAGTGGGAAATAGTCTTGAATACAATGGTACAGGAAAAAAATCCTGAACAGAATATCAATGGGTCTGGGTTTAAGATCAACAATAGATAAATGAGACCTCACGAAACTACAAAGCTTTTGTTAGGCAAAAGAAACTGTCAATAGGACAAATTGGCAGTGCCCAGATTAGCAAAGGATCTTTAACAACCCTATATTTGATAGATGGCCAATATCTAAAATTTACAAAGAACTCAAGAAGTTAACACCAACTATAAAAATAACCCAACTAAAAAATGGGGTACAAAACAAAACAGAATTCTCAGCAGAGGAATCTGGAATGACCAAGAAGCACATAGAGAAAACTATTCCAAGTCCTTATTTACAGAGAAATACAAATCAAACCAACTCTAAATTTCCATCTTATACCCATCAGAATGGCTAAGATAAAAAATTCAAGAGATAGCATATGCAGGCCAGGATGTAGATCAAGGGGAACACTCCTCCATTGCTTTCTGGGAGTGCAAATTATAAACATCTTTGAAAATCAATTTGGTGTTTTCACAGAAAACTGAGAATAGTTCTACCTCAAGACCCAGCTATACGACTCCTGAGGATAGACCCAAAAGATGCTGCAACATCCCACATCTGCTCAATTCTGTTCATAGCAGCTTTATTCACAATAGCCAGAAACTGGAAACATCTTAGATGTCCCTCAGCTGAAGAATGGATAAAGAAAATGTTGTAGTCAATTCAGCTATTAAAACAAAGTCATCAGGAAATTTGAAGACAAATGGATAGAACTTGAGAATATCATCCTGAGTGAGGAAACCCAATCTCAAAATGACATGCATGGTATGTACTCACTTATAAGTGGATATTAGCCATAAAATACAGGTACCATGTTATACTCCACAGACCAAAAGAAGCTAAACAATAAGGAAGGTCCAAGTTGGAAACATGAATCTCCCTATGAAGAGGGGATAAAATAGTCATAAAATGCAGGTGGAAGGAAGGACATGGGAGTGCGGAGGGATGTGGAGAGGAATAGGGGATTCAGGATCAGGTGTGAGGAAGTATAAAAGAGATGGCCAGATAGTCATGAAAATGAATGGAAATCTGCAACTGACAGGGGTGAAGTGGTGGTGAGGCATCTCCTGGACTTGACAGATACCAGGGATAAGGGAGGTGTAGAAGCATCAAAGTGGGTGGCCTTAGCTGTGACTCACTACACTGGAGATATGAAACCTCAAGGGGCTACCTCCTGTAGAGAGACAGGGACCCCAGTGGAACGATAGAGACAACAACTCATCCATAAAACTTTTAACCCAATATTCATTCTGTCTTTAAGTAAAGTAGGCAGGGGGCAGGGAGTAGAGTCTAAGGGACCAAACTAATAACTTGGGCAATGTGAGACCCATCCTATGGGCAAGTACTAATCCATAACACTTCTAATGATACTATGTTATGCTTTCAGATGGGAGTCTAGCATGGTTGTCCTCTGGGAGGCTTCATGCAGTAGATTATTTAGACAGATAGAGACACCAACAGTCAAACAGTGGATGGAGCTTGGCAACTCTAATGGAAGAACAGGAAGAAGGATGCCGGGCTCTGAAGGGGATAGGAACTTCATAGAAGACCAAAAGAGTCAATTAACCTGGACCCTTAGGGCTCTCAGAGTCTGAAGTATCAACCAAAAACATACACACACAGGGTGGACCTAGGTTTCCCTGCTCACATGTAGCAGATGTACAGCTTGACCTTCATGTGACTCCTGAGCACCTGGAGTGAGGGATATCCCAAAAGCTGTTGACTGTTTGTGGAATATGTTCTACTAGGTGGGCTGCCTTAGTGGGAGAGGAAGTGCCTAG
>NC_045030.1:82336243-82339480 GCF_008632895.1 Mastomys coucha | reverse complement strand
AAAAGTAAAAATAAACTTAAAAAAGAGAGAAACAAAGAAAATTTAAACTTTCTTCCACATCAAAACACACATTTTTCATATATTTTTAGTCCACTCATTTCTGTCTGTATCTTGTTGATGGCATGGATATGAACACTGAACAGTAATCATGATGCATGGTGCAGAATATCCTGACTTGTAATTTCATTGCCAAACAAATAAATTTCATACTATGAAACTCACCTTCACTCAAGTTCTCAGAACATGAATAGGAAGTACTCAATATCTTTCCCAGAATGTAACATAACTGGTCTATAGCTCTGTATATTATAGAGTCCTTTTTTTCTTTTTAAAATTTCATGAGCCCACTGTGACAGTCTACTTTTCCTCATATTTCTTCTCTTCCAAACCCTAATCACAAATGTGAGTTAAAAAGATCTCTTTACCCTGTGAAGGTTCTATGCCCCAGTGTAGGGGAATGCCAGGGCCAGAAAGCAGGAGAGGGTGGGTTGTTGAGCAGGGGGAGGAAGGAAGGACCAGGGTTTTTTTGTTTTTATTTTTGTTTTTGTTTTGTTTTGTTTTGTTTAATTTTATTTTTTATTTTTTTCCAGAGGGGAAACTGGGAAAGGAGATATCATATGACAAGTAAATAAAGAAAATATCTAATAAAATTAAATCAATCAATCAATCAATAAATAAAAATCACTTTACAGCATTATAGACCTACTCTAAGCCATTTTTTTCTAAATTCATCATTTCTCCTTGAACCATTTGTAAAACAAAGGCCAAAAATCCCACACGACTGACTTATCACAAGAATGGTTCTACTTTTTTCCTACTAATTTTGTGTTAGTTGTTTCATAGTTGTGGCAAAATACATGGCAAAACTATTAAGGAATGCAGGCCTTATTTTCCCCTGAAAATATAAGAGTATATAGTAAATTATGGAAGGGATTTCAACTCCCAGGAATTAATCACCTGGGAAATTGTCATCTTGGCACAACAATGAGGAATTATCTTGATTGTGTTCATGGACTTGGTAAGACTCACCAACTCTGGGTTGCATCTTTCCCTAGGTCAGAGAACTTATATATAAGAATGGAAAAATGCACTGAGTACTAATATACACGCATTGTATTATTTTAAGTATGGATATTGAGTGATCACCTGCTTCAAATTCCTGATTGCTTGACTTTCCCACCATGCCTAAATCTTGAACTGTGAGCAAAAATAAACTACATTCCTTGGTTTGCTTTTGGCAAGGAATTCACCATAGCTTCAGAAAAGAAACTAAGAAATCAGGAAAACTGTGGTGGTTTAAATGAGATAGTCCTTTAAAATTTCAGACATTTTATGACTTGGACTTAAGTGGGTGCATGTAGTTTGGGAGGTAGTATAGTCTTGCTGAGGGAAATAGATTACTGTAATGGGTTTTGAAGCACTATCTCCTCACTCCACTTTCAATTCATGCCCTCTGCTTCAAGCTTACGGTCAAGGATATAGTCTAAGCTTCCTGCTCCTGTCTTCATGCTAGCAGCTTTCAGCTATCCCTCCCATGAACTATTATTCCCCTGATGCTATTACAGCAAAACAAACAAACAAACAAACAAAAACTTTCTCCCATAAGTTGTTTTTGGTCATGGTATCTTATCACAGAAACAGAAAATGAAGTAATATAGAACTCATTTTGGCAGAATCTTGAGGTAGTAGACACATTTCATCTACAATCAGTAAATACATATATACAAGTTTCAGGTTGTTTTTTCCTTTATATTTACCCCAGTAACCTAGCCCAGGCAATGGTAGCATTCATATTTAGAATGAGTCTTCCATTCCACTTAACTTGATGAAGAAATATCCTCTGAGGTATTTACACATCCCTATTCATTGCATATCTATTAAAAATCATTAAGAAAAGAGATCAAATTAGATGTCCATCAACTGATGAATGGATAATAACAATGTGGTACATATACACAATGGAAAGTTATTCAGCTGTAAAGAAAGATGAAACCATTAAATTTATATATAAATTGATGGCATAGGAAAAATTATACTTAATGTGTTTACTTAGGCCTTCAAATACCAATGCCACATATTCTCTCTCATATGTGACTTCTAGTCTAGTTTCATATTTTCTGTTTAGCTTGGAATACATGTCAAATCAGAAAAATAATGTAGGTCATTGGGTGTGAGATTAATTTATGGAGGCAGAACACTTTAATATTGGTGAAAAGAAAGTAGAGAAGAGTCATATTGCAGGGTAAGAAATATTTGAGACACAGTAAAATGTTGGACATGAGAAAGTAAAGAGGCAAGGGGCTACCCAAAATGAATGCACATCAAAAAGCTACATGACAATATATGATCTGGCTATCAAATAAAAATTATAATAAAAGGAGATATATGAATGTAGATAGATAAAGGAGTATATAAAAGGAGATAGTAGAATATAACTGATATGAAATAATGAAAACCTGGGTGTACTGACCTAAACATTTTAAGGAGGGATGAAGGAATGAGTTGGGGAATTCCATTGCAGTCCTTTTTGGAGCATTCTGTGACAATTCTACAATGCAAGTGGGTTGGTAATCAGCACAGAGATGAACCACTCTGGAGACAGTTTCAGGAAACAGCAACAGTACCTACTTTAATGAATGTGCTCATCTACATATATAGTGAAAGCCTATAGACTACTATTGGAAAGTGGGCTCTTTTAGTACCAGTGTCTCTATGCAGAAGAATCCTAGAAAAGGAGCTATTGAGAGCACAGACACATGTAAAGGCCATGTAGGGGTTATTCACACTACATCAGAATTCTGTGTTCTTAATTCTTAGAATACTCAGGTACATGGTGCATCTTTATTTCAAAGTTCAATGTGCGAGGTAGGCCGACAACCAGGTCATGCCTGCATTTTCTCCTACTGGGAAAACAATATGTAGGTATTGGCTTAACCAAAACTAAAGATGTATAAAGACACCTTATTAAATCTCATTAGTTAAGCTAATTAAATAAATATGGAGTTTGAATAAAACTATCCTACATGGACAAGCAACACTGTTCTCAGAGGACATGGAATATTAAATGAAAATTCAGTGCCAAATTACCTCTTTTCTAAGATTCCTTGGTCACTGTTCTTTGTGTGGCAGGCAGACTTTTATAAGTCGTTTATGCATCAGTGGATAACTTTCTCCATGAATGTGTATATATAGGCTCTACTACTTAGATATAGTGGGTTCTCTCTCTCTCTCTCTCTC
>NC_045030.1:82334590-82336047 GCF_008632895.1 Mastomys coucha | reverse complement strand
GTTATCATTTAAAAACATTTTAAGTAAATAGAATTACATCACATTCTTCTTTCCCTTTTTTACCTTAACTCCTGCCCTTTCAATACTTGTTATACCTTTTGTTTTTGTTTTATTTTGTCATATTCTTAAAAATTTATAAAATATTGTAACAACAAAAATGAATATTATAAATGTTGTTGATATAAAACAACAATCAATTGAACAGTCTTATGTAGATACTTTTCTAAAGCAATACTGAAAATAAATGTTTTTCTCAATATAAATTATAAATAACTCCAAATATATTAACTTTATATTTTAAAATAACACATCACTACTAGTTTTTTAATGAACATAAATAGTCTTTTTGTTTGTTTGTTTGTTTGTTTTGTTTTGTTTTTAGTAGAGCTTAAAATCTTGACTCTTACTGTGGTACAAGCCCAAATAAGAACAATTTTGAGACATTGGAGTTCATTGTAATAAGGCTGTACTTCAATGACCCTCACATCACCAAAGGATTTTACCTCCATCTTAGCTAAGCTGCTCCAAGGAATGAGTTGTAGACTCAATTTTTGGATACAGACTTCCTGCTATGGTCAAAACTATTTGACTTGAGTGATTGACTTCATTCTTGGCTCACAGTGAACTGCTTACATTCATTTAAGAAATGGTGTGTGTATTAAAATGGTCAATTCATGAAGTCATTCACCAACTGTTTCATGAACAATGGTTCTGCTTGTAGGGTGGCACAGACATTAGGTGAGGATAAGAATCTGTTTCATTGGCTTTGATGAGAAACAGTAACTTATAAAGTCCTCTTCTTCAAAATTAATACAATAGTTAAAAAATATCAAGCTAAGCATTCAGTCTCACTCTTTGTTATTTTCTTACCAGCCACCTCCCAAATTAATTATCTAAGTTTCTTTTGGATGTATAAATAATTTTAAAATATGTAGGCTGTTCTGAAAAGCTTAGTTCAATAAAAAACATAAAATAAACAATCCTACTAATAGAAAGGCTGACATAGGATAAGCATGATTTCAAGACTATTATGTTGTACACAGCAAGGCACTGTCAGATACAAACAAGCTGAAAGTATATATGGATTCTACAATATTTGACCAATTTCTCCAATTACCAAATTAGAGAGACCACTGGAGGACAGCTAACAAATTTCTAATTCCTCATATTTTTGAACTTTAATTGTTTAGATATGTTGATAATATTAATTTTCATATTAAGAGATATTAAGAAAAAGTAATTGCTATTTCCTGTTATTTTTTGTTGTTAGAGGTAGAATTATGTTTGTGTGGGTTCCTTGAAAGATTATTTCTTGCTTCTGCTAGAGTGTAGTTTTGCTCCTTATGTTGGTGTTTTCCATCTATTATCCTTTGCAGAGCTGGATTTGTTGAAAGATATTGTGTAAATTTGGTTTTGTCATGGAATATATTGTTTTCTCCATCTATGGTAATTGAGAG
>NC_045030.1:82332944-82333699 GCF_008632895.1 Mastomys coucha | reverse complement strand
GTAATGACGAGAAATGGATATGACCAAGATGTATTGTACACATGAACAAAATTAAGTTTTCCCTCAGAAATGTCCAGAAGTTTGTATTCAGAGGTGATTCTGGATCCTGTCAAGTTGACAATCAATATTAACCATTAGAGTATTCATCCCAACACCAGGAGTATACTTTACTGGTGAGAGTCTGTTCACAGAGAGCAAATGGTAGCCATCACTTTTTGAAGTTTATACTTGTAATAATTTCAATGCAATTGTTATGGAAGTGTTACTGTATAACTCCTTCATTGATATACTAAGTGAAGAATTGCAGGTGTGGGAGATTAGGCTGATTTTGGATAATCAAATTAAATAATTTCACTGGTTAACTTATATGAAGTACAATGAAGAATTTGGATTTAGACTTAACATACATTTTTTTCTGTCTATGTTGATTAAGTCAGATATTTTCAATAGATTTAACCATGGCTTTCTTGAACAATCCTATATTATGCTTGAATTATTTCTTATACCTCTTTAGCTTAGCCACCCACTGCTGCATTTCAAGTGTAAGGACTTTTACGAATTAGATAAAACTTTGAATTGTTAGTTCATCTTCGCCATGACTTTTTTTCTGTGGCTGCTATAAACCATAACAAAAAGACTATCTAGTATATCATATCAAGGGACTTTGTTTACTGAATTTAGAATGTCCTTGTAGGGTGGAAAGTTTTACATCCACCCCCATTTAAAGTCCTTGTAACAAAAATCTTTTAAATGGT
>NC_045030.1:82328657-82332841 GCF_008632895.1 Mastomys coucha | reverse complement strand
AGAGTTACAAATGGTTGTTGATTGCCATATTGGGTCTGGGATCAAAAATCAAGTATTCCACAGGAGTAGTGAGTGCTCTCAACTGCTATACTATTTCTCCAGCACTGCATTCCATGTCTTAATGAGTTTCCCTAAGGTATGCAATGTTTCACCTCTTCTTAGAACATCCTACTCTTTAACCTTTTAAAATACTGAGTCATAAGCAGCTTGTTCCAAGGTTTAAGACTTTCAGAGGAAATGGCTGAACAACAGAAATGGAAACATAATGGTTCCTTTTAAATAGGAACTTGGCATAAAGTTCCTTGGGAAGAGAATCTTAGAGGGATTTGCTGGTTCAGGTTGGATGATGTGTGTATATGGGTCAGACAAGTTGGATTACATTGGTTGAGCAGGGAAGACATGCCCATTCTTGGTGGCACCACTCCCTAACTAGGACACTGAAATATATAAATCAAAAAGGACCCTGAGTAGAGTCAGGCATTTATTGCTCTTTGTGTTTTGACTATGCATGAAATTTAACTAGTTGCTTCAAGTTTAGGCTGTTGTGACCTTACTATTGTAGTGGACTAGTCTGGAAATTTACCTGTTTTCCTGGAAGTTATACTTTTATAATTTATATTTTATAATTATATGCTTTTAAACATTTTAATTTAATTTTAAAATAATTTACTTATTTAATTATTATTTAATTATATATAATTTTATCACCACTAACAAAACCCCCTAAACTATTAAACTCAATCTAACAGAGTAACCTGTAAAGTACTATTCAAAGATTGAATACTGCAGTGTGTATAAGAATTTTATTTTACTCTAGCAGTTCTTGGTCTAAAGTACCTATCTGACATTTTCTGAGCTCTGAGGCCCAACCCATCATCATATCAGAGACATAGTCGTTGTTTCACTATTCAAGTAGAAAACAGAATGACTCTTGCAGCTAATGTATAGAAAATCTTACTCAGTCACTAAGGATAGTGTTTCTTCTTGAACTGAGATGCATGTCACAACACTGGAAGTGATTTGGGCAAATAAATTAGAAACACAGACACAATCAAAATCCCCCCTCCCATGCACACACAGGCATGCTGTTCCTCATTCAGAATATTCTTTGGTTTCATAATTGAATCATAATTTACTGCCAGGAAATGTGGCTTGCTTCAAATGCCACAGACTTCACAGTAAAAAGTTTAAATATTTGTTAATCCAACTAAGACACATAAACATAGAATGTTCCTCACATGACTGAAGATTAAATATTCATACAAATGGATAGATTCTTAAATAAATCTAGAAGTATTTTCTATCAAATATGGTAGGGTTAAAATCTGTTTTTGTATATAATAATCTATCTACCATCATTGCCACTTCTCCAGTTCCCTTTAGCAATAATGCTGGGGATTTGGACATTTCCCAATGATTTCTGATTAAAGCTGCCAAACAGCTGTGTGGGTGCTTTGCTCTTTGACAATTGTGTATCTTTAGAACTGTGTGACATTTGCCTTTCATCCTGGTTGGTGGTCCACATGCAAGGGAAAGCAAGTTCTTGGCAGCCTGGGGATTGTGAATATAAAAGGGGAGGAGATGATTTGAAGAAACTGAGAGATGAGACATGAAGTGTTTTTGGAAAAATAAAAAGCTGAATGTTGGCCTCCCTAATTCCTACAGTAGTAAATGTTGGCCCTGAAATTCCTGAAGCAAATTTGCAGCATATAATCAAGTGTGATTTCTCCTGATTACTTCAGAACTAATTAGGAGGTGCTTGCCCACCCTAAACCTGCATTTAATTAGTAATATCTGGGAGGAAGATTTGCATATCTTTCAAGTCATATTATGTCATGAGGACATTTGAGGTGATGAAAACTGACATTTATTATAATACAATAACGTATCACATTTAAATCAGAAGTCATTAGAAATTCACAGCTGCAGATTTGGGAGCCAGTGTTAATTGATGAGACACAGTGACTCTGCCTGGTGAAGCAAATCAGAGCATGAAGCATAAGGAATGTAAATATGCAAAGTCAGGATATCAAAGAGAGAGCTGCAAATACTGTGAAAGATACAGGTTCATGGATGCAGCTCCTTCAGTCTCTTCTTTTTCCTTCCCGTCTCCTTAAATATACCTTTCTTCTTCTCACCTCTCCTTCATTTTGCTTCCCTTCAAAACTATGTCAACATCTAATAGGAAGTCTTACTTTCTCTCCTTTCCTTTATTCTACATTGTCTCTCTTTTACATTTGTTGTAACATTCTTATCAAATATTTATCTCCTGTTGATAATAATCATATTGATTTTAAGATAATAAATAAGCCAAAAGGCATTGTTTTGAAACTCTTACATATTACATATATATTCATTTATATTACATATATATTCATTTCATATGAATATATATAGTTCCCTTCTAGCAGTAACAAAAATATTCACTAAAATTACAGCAATTACTGCTGCTTACTATGTAGTTATCATTTTCTTCCATGTTTTAAGTATAAATTATTTCATTTAATTCATGTAGATACTCTCTAAGGTAGTTTCCTTTATTATTTCAACATTGATCTTTAGAAAGTGAAGCCTAGAAGTGGTAGAATAGTTTGTTCAAGGTCACAACACTTGTTACCTAAGTAGAGAGGATTTCAATGCATAAAGCTTTCCTTTAACATCATAGGTCAAAGTGTGTGATTTTTACCAGTTTCCTCAAGATTAGCAAGTTCCTGTTAATACAAATATGCTATTCTGAATATGTGTACAACAACTGGTTTGGAGTTTGACCAATAGTGATTTAGCAAAATAAATCAGAATTCTCTGCAAGACTTTATGCAACTCTTGAGGAAGAGGATTTAGTTTTGTTCAATAACCAAATTTGTAGCTCTATGAATAATAATAGGTTTAAGCAGCATTCTGCTTCCATCATGTAAAATCTGATCTACAGATAAGTAAGTGTAACAAAGAGAAAAATAAATCTAAATGTGAAAGCCAGAGGATAATGACCTTTGAAGTAAGTACAGTCACTGAATCAGATAAAACCCAGCTATATCTGTAGATACTAGGCAGCATCCTTTTTATACTATGCTGTGCATCTGCCCCTTCATTTTAACCCAAGTGAAAGTTCTACTATCTTGAGCAAAATATTTCCATAATGAAGAGATAAAAGAATGTTGCATAAGTGAGAATCTCTGGGCTATAATTTTATAGTTAGTAATCTTTTTAAACTGAATATCCCATCTCTGTTTTCCAAAATATTAACCATGGACTTGATATTTGCATCACAGAAAACATTTGAAATATATTCTCCCTCAGTCCCTCCACAGTTTTCATGATATCAGCAATAGGAAGCTGAGGTAGGAGTATTCACATGAAGAAAAGGCCAGCCTGACTATATAGTGAATTCTGTTATTGAGAGGTAATCTTTCACAAATAAAACCAAAACCAGCAAAAAGGAAAATAAATCTAGAGAACTGAGGGTAAGATTCAAAATACAGATATTTGGGAGGACACCAATCTTCTCCTGCAGGCCTTCAGATCAAGATGTAGAACTCTCACCTTCTTCCATGCTATGACTGCCTGGATGCTGCCATGTTCCCGCCTTGATGATAATGGACTGAACCTCTAAACCTATTTCAATCAAATCATGATCCTTCAGCCTGTGCGTCTGGAAGCTCTAGAAAGGGACAGTGGGGACAGAGACAGACCAGGAAGCCACAGTGTCTGGGGAAGCAGCTTAGCAGCCATTTAGATTTGGGGAACAAAGAACAGCAAGCCTAAGGACAGTGAGAAGCTGCTGCCCTCTTGCAAGCTGTCCTGAGAAGAGACCTGTTTGTCAAAAGAAAAAAAAAAACCTTATCGGCAGCCAGTCCCAAAACACCCAGAGGAAGCTCCACTCCCAGGCGCTCTGACACACCCAGGACCAGAGGTGAACAGGAAACAAAATCTGTCCCAACAATGGGAGTAACTGGGACCAGTTGGACCAGGCACACAGGAACTCCACCAGCCCAGTGACTCCGGTTCCTTCTGGTCTGTCTGGACTGGGGTCCAGAGCAGACCTTGGGTGCAAGCTGTGCAGCCAGTCCCACAACACACAGAGAAAGCCCAGGGTCCCAGGTGATCTAACAAGCCATTATCAGAACCCAATTCTCCCACCATAGCAAGTCCTGGACACACCATTACACCGGAAACACAAGATTCAG
>NC_045030.1:82327490-82328484 GCF_008632895.1 Mastomys coucha | reverse complement strand
GATAATAGGTATAGAAGAGAGTGAAGACTTCCAATGTAATGGGCCAGTAAATATCTTCAACAAAATTAAAGAAGAAAAATACAGATATTTGTATTTTGTTGATAATCCAAGAATTTTGTCATTTCCAAATATCATTTCTTTAACTCTAATAATTCTTTTGTTTTACTATTTTACCACATAATAGTATAGTCTTTTCACATATCTTTTTGTAATATTTTATTCTATTCTTTTGCATTAAACTCACTTATGTCTGAATTTAAAGTCTGTCTATATACAAGATAAAGTTGGATTATGATTTTGATCTATTCTGAGCATTTTTTTACCTTAAATTTTAAATCCACTCACATTATTATTGACTCTTTGAATTTCTAACATTGAATTACTCTTTTGTATTTCTCACATTTATCAAATAATTGATTGTCCACTTCTTCCTTTTATATTGATGGAATATTTTAGCACACTTAATTCTTTAATAATATGTTATCTTTATTTTGGAGTAGTTTATTTTGTGGGGTAGATATTTGCTCTAAGGCTTATCATTTGTGCCTAACTGTCTCAAACTACTAACAAAATTCCAAAGATATAATAAAAACAAGAATTTCTGCATGTTAGTATTTCTTTTTCATTATCACAGATTTTATTTTAATATATGGTATCTTTATTAGCATTACATACACAATACATTGTAATTGTTATTTTGCCATTTCTAGTACTTTATATTTCACAGGCAATGAAGTTTGGCAAACTTTTCATATGTTTCATTTACATATTTTCAGTCCCAGCCATGCATTATGTTCACATTATTTTATAAGATTACAACAAATATGTTGAAGTTTAGGGGATGAAAGAGAATAAATATACTCCTGACATTTTTCATAGTTTCATAATTGTGCTAAATAATAGTAAACAATTCTTTTCATTTTTGTTAGAGAAATGTGAAGATAGACTTCAGGTAAAATATTCTTATTTTATATTTAGGAGTGCTTTTTTTCCC
>NC_045030.1:82325843-82327480 GCF_008632895.1 Mastomys coucha | reverse complement strand
ACACACACCTTGTGGGTAACTGCTGCCTATAAAGGCCAAAAGAGGGCATCAGACCCTCTGGAACAAGAGTTACAGATGGCTATATGCCTAACATGTAGGTACTTGCTACTGAAACTTGGTCCTTAGCCAGAGAAATAATAGCACTTAGCCATTGTACCATCTCTCTAGCCAGAATTTTTTTTTTTTACTAAAATGAGAAAAGCTATTACATGAAACAAAATTAACCATTGAAAGGAAGGAAATCCCTAAGTTTCATATACCTTCAAAAAGGGAAAGATGTCTGACTAGAGACAAGATGAACATGCTTTGAAGCATCTACTTGTTAGCATTTAGGAGTTTATGAAAAGTGCATGATAAGACATAAGGCCATAAATCAGGTTGTTTTGGGCATAGGTCATAGGGAGGTATTATAGTACAATCCTGTAGGCAAACTTTCTGACTCCTAGACTGGAGGTAGGAAAAGGAGTGAGGAAAATGGTATGTTTTTTTTTTTCCTTTTTTTATTAGATATTTTCTTTATTTACATTTCAAATGTTATCTAGTTTCCTCATTTCCCCTCTGAAAACCCCCTACCCTTTACCCCCTTCCCCCTGCTCACCAACCCACCCATTCCTGCTTTTTGCCCCTGGCATTCTATGCCCCTACACTGGGGCATAGAACCTTCACAGGACCACTGATGACAAGATCATCCTCTGCTACTTATGTAACTGGAGCTATGAGTCCCACCATGTGTACTCTTTGGTTGGAGTTTCAGTCCCTGGGAGTTTTGGGGGTACTAGTTAGTTCATATTGTTAGTCCTCCTATGGTGCTGCAAACCCCTTCAGTTCCTTGGGTTCTTTCTTTAGCTCATCCATTGGGGACCTGTGCTCAGACAAATGGTTGGCTCTCAGATTCCAGCTCTGTATTTGTCAGACACCAGGAAGGACTCTCAGGAGACAGTTAAAAGCAGGCTTCTCTCAGCAAGCCCATGTTGGGATCCATAATTGTGTCTGGGTTTGGTGACTGTATATGGTATGAATGCCAAGGTAAGGCAGTCTCTGTACGGTAATTCCTTCAGTCTCTGCTCCATACTTTGTCTCTTTAATGGATATTGTTCCCCTTCCACATTTCGGTCTTCCTTCTTCTTGAGTTTCATTATGGTTTTTTAATTGTATCTTGGGTATTCCAAGCTTCTGGACTAATATCCACTTATCAGAAAGTACATACCATGTGCGTTCTTTTGTGGTTGGGTTATGTTACTCAGGGTGATATTTTCTAGTTCCATCGATTTGGATATGAATTTCATGAAATCATTGTTTTTAATAGCTGAGTAGTACTCCACTGTGTAAATGTAGCACATTTTCTGTATCCATTCCTCTGTTGAGGGACATCTGTGTTGTTTCCAGCTTCTGACTATTATAAATAAGACTGCTATGAACATGGTGAAGCATGTGTCCTTATTATATGTTGGAGCATCTTCTGGGTATATGTGAAGAAGTGGTATTTCTGGGTGCTCAAGTAGTACTATGTCCAGTTTTCTGAGGAACCACCAAACTGATTTCCAGAGTGATTATACAAGCTTGCAATCCCACCAACACTGGAAGAGTGTTTCTCTTTCTCCACAATTTCCCCAGCATCTGCTGTCACCTGAGTTTTT
>NC_045030.1:82293336-82324677 GCF_008632895.1 Mastomys coucha | reverse complement strand
ATATTTAGACTGGCTTGCCCTTCCTTCAGTCTCTGCTCCATAGTTAATCTCTGCAACTCCTTCTGTGGATATTAGTGTGAGGTGGAATCTCAGGGTTGTTTTCATTTGCATTGCCCTGATGACTAAGGATGTTGAATATATTTCTTTAGGTGCTTCTCAGCCATTCAGTAGTACTCAGTTGAGAATTCTTTGTTTAGCTCTGTACCCTACTTTTAAAAAGGGTTATTTGGTTTAATTTCTTTAATTCTTTGTATATATTGGATATTAGCCCTGAATAAGAGGTAGGATTGACAAATACCTTTTCCCAATGTGTTGGTTGCCATTTTGTTCTATTGACAATGTCCTTTGTAATTTTATGAGGTCCCATTCGTCAATTCTTGATCTTAGAGTATAAGCTATTGATGTTCTGTTCAGGAAATTTTCCCCTGTTACCATGTGCTCAAGGCTCTTTACCACTTTCTGTTCTATTAGTTTCAGTGTATCTGGTTTTATTTAACTGTCCTTGATCCACTTGGACTTGAGCTTTGTATAAGGAGATAAGATTCAATCAGTTTGCGTTCTTCTACATGTTGACCTCCAGTTGAGCCAGCACCTTTTGTTGAAAATCCTGTCTTTTTTTCCACTGGATGGATGGGTATTGCTCCTTTTTCAAAGATCAAGTGGTCAATAGGTGTGTGAGTTCATTTCTGGGTCTTCAGTTCTATTCTATTGATCTACCTGCCTGTCTCTGTATCAATACCATGCAGTTTTTATCACAATTACTCTGTAGTACAGCTTAAGGTCCAGGATTGTGATTCCACCAGAAGTTGTTTTATTGTTGAGAATAGTTTTCACTATCCTAGTTTTTTTGTTATTCCAGATGAATTTGCAAATTGCTCTTTCTAACTCTGTGAAGAATTGAGTTGGAATTTTGATTGGGATTGCATTGAAACTGTAGATTACATTCAACAAGGGATAGGTAGGGAGAGAGTGGGCAGCCTTGTCTAGTCCCTGATTTTAGTGGGATTGCTTCAAGTTTTGTCCATTTAGTTTGATGTTGGGTTCTGGTTTGCCATGTATTGCTTTTAGTATGTTTAGGTATGGACCTTGAATTCATCATCTTTCCAATACTTTTATCATGAAGTGGTGTTGGATTTTGTCAAATGCTTTTTCAGCATCTAATGAAATGATCATTTTTTATTTGAGTTTGTTTATGTAGTAGATTACATTGATGGATTTCCATATATTTAACCATCCCTGCATCCCTGGGATGAAGCCTATTTTATCATGATGGATGAACATTGTGATGTGTTCTTGGATTATGAGAATTTTATTGTGAATTTTTGCATCGATAACCATAAGGCAAATTGAAGTTCTCCTTCTTTGTTAGATCTTGGTTGCTTTTAGGTATCAGAGTAATTGTGGCTCCTCAGAATAAATTGGGTAGAGTACCTTCTGTTTCTATTTTGTGGAATTGTTTGAGGAGTATTGGTATTAGTTCTTCTTTGAAGGACTGATAGAACTCTGCACTAAACCCATCTGGTCCTGGGCTTTTTTTGGTTGGTAGAATATTAATGACTGTTTCTATTTCTTTAGGGGATATAGGACTGTTTAGATCATTTATTTGATCCTGGTTTAACTTTTCTACCTGGTATCTGTATAGAAAATTGTACATTTCATACTGATTTTCCAGTTTTGTTGAGTATAGGTTTTTGTAGAAGGATCTGATAATTTTTTTCTTTTGGATCTCCTCAGTTTCTGCTGTTTTCTATCTCTTTTCATTTCTTATTTTGTTAATTAGGATACTCTGTCTGTGCCCTCTAGTTAGTCTGACTATCCTCTGGTGATTTCAATGATTTTTCCCATATAGAATAATGCATTTGAACATGTTTCCCAGTTGGTGGTGCTTTTTGGGCAAGTTTTCGATGTTTAAGAGATGGAGTATTTTTTGAGACAATACATCCATCACTGAAGGCAGGCTTTGAGAGTTAATAACTTCATTCTACTTTATGTTCTTTGTCTATACATTTTTGTGTTTGTATGAAATATGGTCCTGCTTCTTGTTTCAGTTGCCGTATCATTCCTTTCTCAACATGATACACTCCATCCTTCTAGCATGCTTTAGTCATGCTAAATTCTTTCTTCAATTCCATTTTGGCCATAGCATTTTATCACAGCAATAGAAAAGGAACTAAAACACCTTCTTTGATATGAAATCGTTTCCCCCAGTGAGAGATTCTGACACCTGGGTGTCTTTTTCTCAGGGACTCACCTAGATTGTGTCCTATAGGTAGCCTGTTTGTATCTGTGAGAAGGAAAGACTGCTTATATTGGGACATGAAAGGCAGATAAATTCCTACATTAGATTCGTAAAAATATACTGCTTAACTCAAAAGGAAAAACTGGGGAAATGATTACATGAGGTTGTTTCTGTTGTTTTGGGGTTCTTGTTGTTTTGTAATCTAAGAAACAAAACAAAAACAAATCAATAATGCCATAAATTCACACACTTCCTAAATATAGTGGTAGAAACATTAGGTAGATAGGTTTTAGCAAAACATGCAAGTCTCTAGTCTAGGTTTCACATAGTTTCTCATAACATTTTTAAGTTGTATCAATGAAAGTTAATAACTATATTTATCAAGGATTTACCTGGTAGGTAAAATAATGTTATATCAGACGCACAAGTTTATGATAAATGTCTATTTATTTAGTGGCAAACCAAGGTAAGATTGCAAGACAAGGAAAAGTAAGAATGTGTGAGAAGACTGTGGTGAGTCTTGTTGAATTTAGCACTTCTAATAACATTTGCTGCAAAGCTTGTTGATATAGTGATAATATTCCTTTTTATTCATTAATTTTATTTATTTACATTCTAGCTGTTGTAACACCTCCTTGTCCTCCCTCAGTTCCTCACCCCATTTCCCCTCCCCATTGCTTATGAGAGGGTACTCCCTCTCTACAAACCCCCTCAGTATCTCCCTTCTCTGGGACCTCAAGTGTCTCAAGGATTAGGTATATCTTCTCTTACTGAGACCAGACCAGGCTGTCCTCTGCTGTATATGTGATAGGGGCCTGATACCAGACCATTAATGCTGCCTGGTTGATGGCTCAGTCTCTAGGTTCTTCTAGAGATCTGGGTTATGGAGACTGCTAGTAATCCTCCCCTTCAGCTCCTATAGTCCTCCTAATTCTTCCATAAGAGTCCCTGACATCATTTCTATGTTTGGCTGTAAGTATCTGCATCTATTTCAGTCAGCTGCTGGTAGGCCTCTGAGAGGACAGCCATGCCAGGCTCTGGTCTGTAAGCACATCATTGCAACACTAATAGTGTCAGGTCTTGGTGAGCCCCCATGAGATAGATCCCATGTTGGGCTGGTTATTGGACAGCTTTTCTTTCAGTCACTTCTCCAATTTTTCCCACCATTTATTTTAGACAGGAATAATACAGGGTCAGAAATTTTGTCTGTGAGTTGGTAACCCTGTCCCTCCACTTGGTGCCCTGTCTAGCTACTGGAGATGGACTCTTCAAGTTCCCTCTTCCCACTATTGGATATTTCAACTAGGCTCACCCCGATTGAGTCCTGAGAGTTTCTCACCTCCCAGGTCTCTGTTACTTTCAAGAGGGTCCGTGCACCTCCAACCCCAAGAAAATGCATATTTCCATTCATTCTCCTGGTCCTCTGGGCTTATCTCCTATTCCTCTTTTCCGTACCTGATCCTGTTCCCCTTTTCTCTACACTCCCCTCTCTCACCCGGGCACTCTGTCTCCCATGACTATTTTGTTTCCCATTCTAAGTGGGACTGAATCATCCTCACTTGGACCTTCCTGCATTTTAAACTTTTTATGATCTATGGGTTGTATCCTGTACTTTGTGTCTAATATTCATTTATCAGTGAGTACATACTATTGATGTCCTTTTGGGTCTGGGTTACCTCACTCAGGATGATATTTCCTAGTTCCATCCATTTGCCTACAAAATTAATGTTGTCCTCGATTTTAATATCTGAATAGTATTCCGTTGTGTAAATGAACTATATTTTCTGTATCTATTCTTTCATTGAGGGACATCTGGGTTTTTCAGGCTATTAAAAATAAGCCTGCTACAAACAGTGGAGTATGTTTCCTTGTAGTATGATATCTTTTGGATATATGCCCAAGAGTGGTATAGCTGGGTCTTCAGGTAGAACTATTTCCAATTTTCTGAGGAACCACTATACTGATTTCCAGAGTGGTTGTACCTGTTTGTAAACCCACTAGCAGTGAAGGAGTGTTGCTGATTCTCCACATCCTGAGCAGCATGTCCTACCACTTGAGTTTTGGATTTTAGCCATTCTGATTGGTGTAAAGAGGAATTTCAGCATTGTTTTGATTTGCATTTCTCTGATGACAATGGACATTAAGGACTTCTTTAAGTGCTTCTCTACCATTCAAGATTCTTCTGCAGAAAATTCTGTTTTGTTCTGTACCTCATTTTTAAATTGTGCATAAGTCTGTGTGAAAATTTCTGGGTCTACTAGTCTATTTCCTTGATCTATTCTATTACTGGTCTGTCTCTGTACCAATACCATGTGGTCACTATCACTATTGCTTTTTGAGGTCAAGGATGCTGTTTCTCTCAAAAGATCTTTTATTTTTGAGAATTCCTTTGGCTATCCACCCTGTTTTTGCCCATATTAAGTTGAAAAATGCTCTTTACATGACTGTGAAGAATTGTGTTGAATTTTGGATGGGGATTGTATTGAATATAATTGTATTGAATTCAATATGTTAATCCTACCATCCAAGAGCATGGGATATCTTTCTATCTTTTGAGGTCTTCTCCAATTTTCTTCTTTCAGGGGTTTGAAGTTCTTATCATTCAGATCTTTCACTTGCTTGGTTAGGATTACAGCAAGATTTTTATAGTATTTGTTATTATGAAGCAGTTTGTTTCCCTAATTTGTTTCTCAGCCTGTTTATCATATGTATAAAAAAAGGCTAGTGATTTGTTTGAGATAATTGTATATCCAGCCACTTTACTGAAGTTGTTTATCAGCTGTAGTTCTCTGGTAGAATTTTGGGGGTCACTTTATGTATACTGTCATCTGCAAATAGCTATACCTTAACCCCTTCCTTTCCAATTTGTATCCACTTGATCTCCTTTTACTGTCAACTAGGTTAAACTAGAACTTTGAGTATTCTATTGAATAGAAAGAGAGTGGGAAGCCTTCTCTTGTCCCTGATTATAGTGGGATTGGTTCTTGTCACTCTCTATTTAATTTGATGCTGGCTGTTGGTTGGCTATGTAATGCTATTATTATGGTTAGGTATGTGTCATAAATTCCTGGTAGTTCCAGGACTTTTAACATGAAAGCCTGTTGTATTTTGTTGAAGGCATTTTTCAGCACCTAATGAAAAAATCATGTGACTTTTTCTCCTGGAGTTTGTTTATATAGAGTATTAGGTTGATGCATTTTTTTCATATATTAAACCATCCCAGAGTCTCTGGGATGAAGCCTATATGATTGTGCTGAATGATGTTTTTCATCTGTTCCTGTATTTGGTTTGTGAGAATTTTATTGGATATTTTTGCATCAATATTGATAATTGAAATTGGTCTAAATTTCCTTTTCTTTGTTGAGCCTTTGTGTTGTTTAGGTATCAGAGAAACTGTGGCTTCATAGAATGGATGAGGTAGTGTTCCTTCTGTTTCTATTTCACAGATAGTTTGAAGAGTATTGGTATTAGCATTTCTTTGAAGGTCTGGTATAGTTTTGCATGAAAATCATCTGACCCTGGGCTTTCTTGTCTTTAGTGGTTTTAATGATTATTTCTGTGCCCTTGTGGGTTATGGGACTGTTTAGATAGTTTTACTGAATTTGATTTAACTTTGTTAAGTTGTACCTATTTAAGAAAAATCATCCATTACATCTAGATTTTCAACTTTGGTTTTGTATAGACTTTTGTAATTGCATCTGATTATTTTTTTAAATTTCCTCAGCTTCTGCTGTTATGTTTCCATTTTCATTTTTTTAAATATCTAAGAGATGTTTTAATACAATGTAGTATTATTAACATAATTTTACTAAGTGTGATCTTTCTTTTCTTTTAGTTATTTTCTTTATTTATATGTCATATGATTTTTCTTTTCCCAGTTTCCCCTCCCAGGAACAAACAAACAAACAAACAAACAAAAACAACAAGAACTGTGGTCTCCAACCCCCCTTTTGCTTGGGAGCTACTCGGCTTCCATATGCAGCCTCAACAGGCTGGAAGCTGGGGCTGGACACCCGCTGTGTGGAACCCTGACTGCTGCTCCTTAGATCAAAGACTTAGCAGGTCTCATGCTTATGTTAAAGGTTTGCAGGATCTTCCTTTCAAGATCTCCCTCCAGTCTGGTGTTAATGGATGTTCTTGGGTTTATGTTAGATGGGCAAGTTTCGATTTCCTCTGGGTCTGGTTCCTAAGCGTAACTATAAATACTGAGTGAATTTCAGTAAATCGCTCTCTTATCACATCTACCTGGCATCTGTGTCTTTCCTTATTAACCGTTTGCCTTCCCAGGACTCATTTAACCCAGTTCGTGAATATCCACCGAGGAAGGAGACCAGGGTGGTCCCCTTCAAAGAACAAACCCCTGTTGACTCCCCACTCCCCATGCTTGCCACCCAACCCTCTCCCACTTATTGGCACTGGCATTCGCCTATACTGGGAAACAGAACCTTCACAGGACCAAGGACCTCTCCTCCCATTGATGATCGATTTTGCAATCCTCTTCTATACACATGCTGCCAGAACAATCAGTCCAACCATGTATAGTCCTTGGTTGGTGGTTGAGTCCCTAGGAGCTCTGAGGGTACTAGTTAGTTCATATTGGTGTTTGTCCTAGGGGGCTGCAAACCCTTCAGCTCCATTGGTCCTTTATCTAAATCCTTCATTGGGGACCCTGTGCTCAGTTCTATGGATGGCTGTGAGCCTCTATATCTGAATTAGTCATGTACTGTCAGAGCCTCTCAGGAGATAGCTATATTAGGCTGGCTTGTCTTTCTTTCAGTCTCTACTCCATAGTTAGTCTCTGCAACTCTTTCTGTGGGTATTTTGTTTCCCCTTTTAAGAAGGAATGAAATATCCACATTTTGGTCTTCCTTTTACTTGAGTTTCTTGTGGTTTATTCTTCCTGTATTCCGAACTTCTGGGTTAATAACCACTTATCAAAGAGTGCATACCATGTGTGTTCTTTTGTGATTGTGTTACCTCACTCAGGATGATATTCTCCAGATCCATCCATTTCCCTAAGAATTTCATAAATTCATTGTTTTTAATAGCTGAGTAGTACTCTATGTATAGATGCACCACAATTTCTGTATCCATTCCTCTGTTGAGGGACATCTGGGTTATTTTCACTTTCTGGATGTTATACATAAGGCTGCTGTGAACATTGTGGAGCATGTGTCCTTATGACATGTTGGAGCATGTTTTGGGTATATGCCCAGGAGTGGTATAGCTGGGTCCTATGGTAGAACTATGCCCAATTTCCGGAGGAACTGCCAAACTGATTTCCAGAGTGGTTGTACCAGCTTGCAATCCCACCAGCAATGAAGGAGTGTTCCTCTATCTCCACAATCTCTCCAGCATCTGCTGTCACATGAGTTTTTTATCCCAGCCAATCTGAGTGGTGTGAGGTGGAATCTGAGGGTTGTTTTGATTTGCATTTTCCTGATGACTAAAGATGTTTAACATTTCTTTAGGTGCTTCTCAGCCATTTGGTGTTCATCAATTGAGAATTCTTTGTTTAGCTCTGTACCCCATTTTTTAATAGGGTTATTTGGTTCTCTGGAGTCTAACTTCTTGAGTTATTTGTATACATTGGATATTAGCCCTCTATGAGATATAGGTTTGGTAAAGATCTTTTCCCAATTTGTTGGTTGCTGTTTTGTCCTGTTGACAGTGTCTTTTGACTTACAGAAGCTTTGCAACTTTATGAGGTCCCATTTGTCAATTCTTGATCTTAGAGCATAAGCTAGTGGTGTTCTCTTTAGGAAATTTTCCCCTGTGCCTGTTTGCTCGAGGTTCTTCTCCACTTTCTTTTCTATTAGTCTCAATGTATCTGGTTTAATGTGGAGGTCCCTGATCCACTTGGACTTGAGCTTTGTACAAGGAGATAGGAATTGATCAATTTGCATTTTTCTACATGCTACCCGCCAATTGAGCCAGCACCATCTGTTGAAAATGCTTTCTTTTTTTCCACTGGGTGGTTTTAGCTCCTTTGTCAAAGATCAAGTGACCATAGGTGTGTGGGTTCATTTCTGGGTTTTCAATTCTGTTTTATTGATCTACCTGCCTTTCCCTGTACCAATACCATTCAGTTTTTATCACAATTGCTCTGTAGTACAACTTAAGATCCGGGATTGTGATTCCACCAGAGGTTCCTTTATTGTAGAGAATAGTTTTGGCTATCCTAGGTTTTTTGTTGTTCCAGATGAATTTGCAAATTGTTCTTTCTAAGTCTATGAAGAATTGAGTTGGAATTTTGATGGGGATTGCATTGCATCTGTAGATTGCCTTCAGAAAAATGGCCATTTTTACTATATTAATCCTGCCAATCCGCGAGCATGGGAGATCTTTCCATCTTCTGAGATCTTCAATTTCCTTCTTCAGAGACTTGAAGTTCTTGTCAAACAGATCTTTTACTTGCTTAGTTAGAGTTATGCCAAGATATTTTATATTATTTGTAACTGTTGTGAAGGGTGTTGTTTTCCTAATTTCTTTCTCTGTCTGTTTATCCTTTGTGTAGAGGAAGGCCTTTGATTTGCTTGAGTTAATTTATTTTTTTTTATCTGATATTTTCTTTATTTACATTTCAAATGTTTTCCCCATTCCCGGTCTCCCATTTGGAAACCCCCTATTCTAGCCACTCCCATCCTCCAGTCCTGACAATCCCCTATACTGAGACATCAATCACCCTCAGGCCCAGGGCCTCTCCTCCCACTGATGTCCAGCAAGGCCATCATCCTCTGATGCATATGTGGCCAGCTCCATGGGTTGCTCCATACATATTTTTTGATTGGTGGTCCAGTTTTGGGTAGCTTCTGGGGGGTCTGGCCTTTTGACACTGTTACTCCCTCCATGAGGCTGCAAACCCCCTTAGCTCCTTCATTCCCTTCTCCAACTCCTCCATCTGGGACCCCCAAGCTCAGTCCACTAGTTGGCTGTGAGCTTCCACCTCTGTATTTGTTATGCTCTGGCAGTTTCTCTCAGGAGACAGCCATATCAAACTTCCATCAGCAAACACTTCTTGGCATTCACAATAGTGTTTGGCTTTGGTGGTTTTATATGGGATTTATCCACAGGTGGGGCAGTCTCTGGATTGTTGTTCCTTCAGTCTCTGCTTCACACATTGTCTCCATATTTCCTCCTATGGGTATTTTGTTTACCATTCTAAAAAGGACTGAAGTATCCAACTTTTGGTCTTCCTTCTTCTTAGGCTTCATATAGTCTGTGAATTGAATGTTGGGTATTCTGAATTTTTGGAGTAATATCCACTAATTAGTGAGTAAGTATACTCTTTGGTTCTTTATGACTAAGTAACCTTGCTCACAATGATATTCTCAAGTCAATGGCCATCTTGCTGAAAGCAATTTACAGATTCAAAGCAATCCCTATCAAAATTCCAACTCAATTCTTCACAGAGTTAGAAAGAGCAATTCTCAAATATATTTGGAATAACAAAAAACCCAGTATATAGAGAACTATTATAAACAATAAAAGAACATCTGGGGGAATTCCTGACCTCAAGCTATACTACAGAGCAATAGTGGAAAAAAACTGAATGGTTTTTGTACAGTGACATGCAGGTAGATAAATGGAATAGAGTTGAAACCCAGAAATGAACCCACACACATACGGTCACTTGATCTTTGACAAAGGAGCTAAAACCATCCAGTGGAAAAAGACACCATTTTCAACAAATGATGCTGGTTCAACTGGTGGTCAAGACATGGCAGAATGCAAATTGATCCATTCTTATCTCCCTATACAAAGCTCAAGTCCATGTGGATCAGGAGCCTCCATATAAAACCAGATACACTGAGTCTAGTAGAAGAGAAAGTGGCAAAAATCTAGAACACATGGTCACAGGGGAAAAGTTCCTGAACAGAAAATAAATGGGTTATGCTCTATGATCAAGAATCAAAATAATGGGACCTAAAAAAATTGCGATCCTTCTGTAAGGTATAGGACACTGTCAAGAGAACAAAATGGCAACCAAAAGACTGGGAAAAGATCTTTACCAATCCTATATCCAATAGATGGATAATATCCAATATAAACAAAGATCTCAAGAAGCTAGACTCCAGAAAACCAAATAACCATATTAAAAATGGTGAACAGAGCTAAACAAAGAATTCTCATCTGGGGAATACTGAATGTCTAAAGAGTACCTAAAGAAATGTGAACCATGCATAATCATCAGAGAAATGTAAATGAAAACAACCCTGAGATTCCACTTCACACCAATCAGAATGGCTAAGATCAAAAACTCAGGTGACAGTAGATGCTCATGAGGATGTGGAGAAAGAGGGACATTCTTCCATTTTTGGTGAGATTGGAAGCTAGTACAACCACTCTGGATGTCAGTCTGGTGGTTCCTTAGAAAATTAGACATAATACTACCTGAGGATCCAGCTATAACACTCCTGGGCATATACCCAGATGATACTCCAACATATAACAAGGACACATGCTCCACTATGCTCCTATGTTCATAGCAACCATATTTATAATAGCCAGAAGCTGGAAATAACCCAGATGTTCCTTACAGAGGAATGGATAAAGACAATATGGCACATTTATACAATGGAATACTATCCAGTTATTTACTTTTGATTTTGTTAATCTGGATATTGTCCTCTCTGCGCTCTAGTCAGTTTGGCTAAAGGTTTATCTATCTTGTTGATTGTCTGAAACTACTAGATCTTACTTTTGTTGTTTCTTTGTAACATTCTCTTTGTTTCTAATTGATTGATTTCAGCCCTGAGTTTGATTTTTATCTGCTGTCTACTCCTCCTGGGCATGTTTGCTTGTTTTTTCTTCTTCTTTTTAAATAAGTAATTATTTATTTTCATTTTTTTTTACATATTTTATTGTCCTCTGGTCCACCATCCAAACTTTTCGACATCCCATACTTCCTCCTTGTCCCCCTGTCTCCACAAGGTTGTTCCACCCCCCACCCTACCAGACCTCCAATCTCCCTGGGGCCTCCAGTTTCTTGAGGGTTAGGTACATCTTCTCTTACTGAACCACAATCCAGAGGTCCCCTGCTCTACATATTGGGGGCCTCATATCAGCTGGTATAGGCTGCCTGATAGATGATCCATTGTCTGAGAGATTGCTGAGGTCCCAGTTAATTGAGAATTCTAGTCTTCCTACAGGATCACCCTCCTCTTCAGATTTTTCCAGCTTTTCACCAATTAACCACACACATCAGCAACTTCTGTTCATTGATAGGGTGCAAATATCTTCATCTGACTCTTTCAAATATTTGTTGGTTCTTTCTAGTTTCTTGAGGACACATTTATCAATTCTTGATCTTAGAGAGTGGGCTATTGGATTTCTGTTTAGTAAATTTCCCCCCGTGCCAATGAGTTTTAAAATCTTTCCCATTTTCTCTTCTATTAGATTGAATATATCTGGTTTATGTTGAGGTCTTTGATCCACTTGGACTTGAACTTTGTGCAAGGTGACAAATGTAGGTCCATTTTCATTTTCTACTTACTTTTCTAGAGCTTTCAGATGTGCTGTTAAGTTCCTAGTGAAGTATCTATCCTGTTGTTCCCTGGTGAGGCCTGCTGCTGAGGCCTGTGGCAGGGCATGGATTAGTTAAAAAGGAAGCAATGTATAAATGAGATATTTTATTATAGGAAAGAGAAAATAGACCAGTCAAGTAGAAAGAAGGCAAGGAGAGGAAGGAGAGGAGAAGAGAGGAGAGAGAGAGAGAGAGAGAGAGAGAGAGAGAGAGAGAGAGAGGAGGAAGAAAACAAGAGAGCAAGAAGACAAGAGAAGAGAACAAAGAGCAAGAGATGAGGAAGAGGGCAAAATAGCAAGAGCAAGATAGGAAGAAAAGAAGCGAGAGAGACAAAGAGCAAGAGAGAGGAGGAAGAGGGCAAGAGCAAGAGAGGGAGAAAAGAAGCAAGAGAGGAAAGAGAGCAAGAGCAAGAGCAAGAGAAGAGGCAAAGAGCAAGAGAGCAAGAAGGGGACAAACCTCCCCTTTTATGGGGTGTGGCTATCTGTCTTTGGGTGCGAGGCATGCCTGGCTGTGGTTTGTTGACTGGGGGTAGGGCCCAACTGGAATGCTGGGAGCCTGAGGTATTGTCTGCTTGATAGAGCACACATCTCCTACGGGGGCAGCTGTGGGGGGTTGTGAGTTAAACAGGAGCCAACGATTCAGGAGTTATAGCCAAGCTTCTTCTCCCCCCTGTCATCAGAGACTGCCCACTGAGGCTCCAGGGCTCAAGGCTAATTACTCAACTGAGCCTAAGTTGCCCGAACAGACTACTGCCCCACACTCTCCAATTTTTTATGAAGGAACTTAGTGCTATGAATTTTCATCTTAGCACTGCTTTCATTGTGTCCTATACTTTTGGGTATGCTTTCCCTTCATTTTCATCAAATTCTAGAAACTCTTTCTTTATTTCTTCCTTGATCAAGTTATCATTGAATAGAGACTTTTTCAGTTTCCTTGGGTATGTGTACTTTCTCTTGTTTTTGCTGTCATTTAAGTCTAGCCTTAGACTATTGTGATCTGATAGAATGCATGGGATTATTTTAATCTTCTTTTATCTGTTGTAGCTTGTTCTGTATCTGATTTTATTGTCAATTTTGGAGAAGGTACCATGAGGCAATGAAAAGAAGTTATTTTCTCTTATTTTGGGGAGAAATGTTCTCTAGATATCGGTTAAATCCATTTGGTTCATAAATTAGTTTCATGGTATCTCTGTTTAGTTTCTGTTTCAATGACATGTCCATTGGTGAGAGTGGGTGTTGAAGTCTCTCCCCATTACTATGTGAGGTTCAATGTGTGTTTTGAGCTACAGTAACATTTCTTTTATGTATGTGGGTGCCCTTTCATTTGAGGCATATATGTTGAGAATTTAATTGAGACTTCCTCCTTGTGGATTTTTCCTTTGATGAATATGAATTGTCTTTCTCCATCTCATTTGATAACTTTTGTTGACAGTCTATTTTATTGGATATTAAAATGGCAACACCACCTTGTTTCTTAGGATCATTTGCCTTAAAAACTTTTTTTAAGCCCTTTACTCTGAAGAAGTGTGTGTCATTGTCACTGGTGGTGTATTCCTTGTATGCACCAAAATGCTGAATCCTGTTTATATTCCACTCTGTTAGCCTATGTCTTTTTACTGGGGATGAGTCCATTGATGTTGAAAGATATTAAAGACAGATAATTGTTAGTTCCTGTTATTTTTGTTGTATGAGGTGGTATTATGTGTTTGTGTGATTCTCCTGGGTTTGTTGTAAGATTTTTTATTTCTTGGGTACAGTTACCCTCCTTGTGTTGGAGTTTCCTTCCATCTTCCTCTGGAAGGCTGTATTAGTAGAAAGATTTTATTTAAATTTGTTTTTGTCATGGAATATCATGGTTTCTACATCTATGGCAATTGAAAGTTTTGCTGAGTATTATATACTGGGCTGTCATTTGTGTTCTCTTAGGATCTAGGTGACATTTGTCCAGAATCTTTTAGCTCTTAGAATCTCCGTTGAGAAGTCTGTTGTAATTCTGATAGGTTTACATTTATATGTTATTTGCCCTTTTCCCCTTACTGTTTTAATACTCTTTCTTATATCTTTGCATTTAGTGTTTTGATTAATATGTGAGGGGAGGTTTATTTTCTGGCCTAATCTATTTCGTGTTCTGTAGGCTTCCTGCATGTATATGGCCATCTCATTCGTGAGGTTAGGAAAGTTTTCTTCTATAATTTTGTTGAAGACATTTTCTTCCTCTTAGATCTGGGAGTGTTTATTCTCTTCTATTCCTGCTATTCTTAAATTTGGTCTTTAGATTATGTCTGAATTTCCTCAATATTTTTGGTTAGGATTTTTTTTTCACTTTGTAATTTCTTTGACTAATGTCTTAATGTTTTCTATGGTATCTTCTAAACCAGAGATTTCCTCTTTTATCTTTTGCATTATGTTGCTGATGCTTGCATCTGTAGCTCATGATCTCTTTTCTAAGTTTTCCATCTCCAGAGTTGTCACCATTTGTGTTTTCTTTATTGTTTCTATTTTCATTTTTAGGTTTTGGATGGCTTCGTTTAATTCCTTTACCTACTTGATCATATTTTTCTGTATTTAAGTGATTTATTTGTTTCTTCTTTAAGGGCTTCTACCTATTTGCTTGTGTTTTCCTGTATTTCTTTAAGGGGGTTATTTATATCCTTTTTAAAGTCCTCTATCATCTTCATGAGATGGGATTTTTGGTCAGAATCTTCCTTTTCAAGTGTTTTAGGGTATCCAGGGCTTCCTGTGATGGGAGAATTATATTTTGATGGTGCTGAATTGCATTGGCTTCTGTTGCTTCTGTTCTTGTTCTTGCTTCTTGTCATCTTGTTATCTCTAGTGTAAACTGGTCTGGGTGTCACAGAATGGGGCAGACCTCCTTGGAGACAGGTAGAGCTATTTGACATGGGTTAGAGCTGGCCTTCTGGTAGGCAGGAAATGTTGTCTATGTTTAAGGTGACCATCTTGTGTGTCTAGTTAGAGAAGGCCTTCTGTATACCTGGTTAGGGAAGACTTCATGTGTTCCTGGTTAGGATGAACCTCTAAGGAGTCTGGCAGGCTTTGGTTTCCAGGAACAGTATCTGTCCCAGTTGCAGATAGAGGTACAGACTAGAAGAACTGTGTCCCTTGTTATGGTTGACCTCCTGTGTCGATGGCAGACCTCCTTGGAGACAGAAAGGCTGTGGGGTGTGGGAGGGTATATGAGCCCACCTATCTGGAACTGGTGGAGGAACAGACTAAGAGAAAAATGGAGCTCAGGTAGGGGAAGTAAGTCAAGATAATATTCCTTTTATATGTACATTTTAAATATAAATTAGCAATTAAGCATGTTTAAGTCTTAGGTAGGCCATACTTCTTCCCTAGATATTTGCTGGAAATTTCATAAACAAGAATCATCCATTGATTATAGTGCACATATCTTAACTTTTATTCAAACTCTTTATGATCTAGGGTTTTAGATTTCAGCATAATCCAATTTATTACACATGATCTCATTTATGGAAAAAGAAAATGTTCCATTGTAAGCCTTTTAGATATTAAATTCAGAAACCACATCATGGTGCTTCTTTGAATAACCCACAGCCATGCTGTAGGTATACCTTATTCTTTTTCTGAGGCCTTTTCTTTCTTTTAACTCCTGTTCATAAATCTGTTTAAAATGTCTTTAGTAAGACATAATTCTGCTGCATAGTTGCTCTGTTTTATCTATGTAGAAACCAAGAATCAGTTGGGCTTCATATGAGCCAAGTTCCTTAAATACAATCTAGGAAAAGTACCCATAAATGTTTTGGTTTTGGATCTGCAAAATTCTAGCTTTCAATACTCATAAATTTCTAATATATCAGTCTACAGAACCTTCAATGACATTTCAGAATCTTTAGAGAACTTCTCTTTGAATCTTTGATATTGCTTCTCTATCTGCATAGCTTCAGGGATGCCCAGGCAAGGTGGGTGTGAGCTGAGATATTTTGCTTCTGTACTAGGCACATTTAGCAGTTAAGCCTTAAATATTGCCAAATGCTTATTCGTTTATTCTCAAAGAATAATAGGATATAGATCTATCCACTTACTAGCCAACTAGGTTTTAATAGTTCTTCTGTTGGTCAATATTTAATAATTACTCTAATTCTAGGTAATCTAAACTTGTTGTTTTCTTGACTGATCATCTTATGCACACTAGTTTGCCTTTATTGAGCATTTATCATTCAGTCTATCAAATGCCTTTCAGCACAATTTTCACTTGGACTCTAGCTTCTCCAGAATCTATTGTAAATAAAGGCAGATATTCTGAGATTGAGAGCTACTGATATTATTTCATGTTTTTTCTCCACTTGTAAAAAAATTAGAGCCAGGTCACTAGTACCAGGAATAGGAACAATTGATATATCCTTTTGTTTGAAAAATTATACATTTTTTAGAAGTTCCTATAGCACTCCTTTCTCCCTCCAACTTCCCCCATGTCAAATCTGTAACCTCTTATACAAATATGAAGATTCCTTGAAAGATTCTAGAAATCTTTACATATCCTTTGATCCTCCATTTTAAAAATTCTATACTGGAAATTGTTATACTTGAATATTTCAACAAAAAGTAAATTTAACTCATATTTTACACCTTTTTTTCTACTGCTGTTACCCCCTAAAGTGTACTTGTCTTGCTGGGATGCTCATAAGGAATTCTAGGACATGAGCCAGTTATTCTTTAAAGATTCCTGTTACATATATTTGTATCAATACAACCTACTCCATTCATTTAGTGTCACTTGTATGCATATTTAAGGATGAGTGCTTGGGATTGGGTAGCCAGTCTTTGTTCAATCAAGGGGATCTTATCTGGAGAAGACTGATTATTAATCATTCAACAACCATCAATTGCCTGTAGCTCTTCAACTAGGGGTGGGTTTGTGAGGTTTTCCCAATATACATTAGCATACCAACTTGTCAGTTTTTACATTTTATTTAGGCTTTTAAAGTAACAAGTCCTCTCAAAAGATGATCACATCAAAGGATAGGATAAGCAGCCTGAATTCCTCTGGTCTTGCTTCCTCTATGGAAGATTAAATGTGTAAGTGAGCATAAGTGATATTAAACTCTCCCTCCCCCAGTATTTTCAATATGTTACCTAATGTATAGCATTTCAGTTACACTTATAAAGGATGAATGTTGGATAGGTGCCTCCGTATGCCAGTGTCACTTGCATGGATCTTATCTTTAGAAACAGTAGATTGACAGAGGATAAGAAATGTGAATATTCTGCTTCTGGAAGAAGAAATTCCTTCATCTATAAAACAGGATAAGAGAAACACTTGAAATTAGTATGGACAGAATTCCTACACTCAGCATTAGAATAAAATTAAGAAAAAATCTCCTTCAAACACCACAGATTTCTTGTTACTTTTTTTAATTATCACTTTTATTCAACAGATATTTTTATTACAAAGCACTTAGAAACAACTTTTGCTAGAAAGCACTGATTTTTACTGAACAATGTTGTTGTTCATTAGGCAGACAAGGAAAATAAAAGCACCACCACTTTTATTTTAGTGCTACCTTCTTTATTTTAATTCAGATTTCTGCTTGACATTCCATAGATATGTTTCTTAATTTAAAAAACAGGTATAGCTAACTTATCTCATCCATCTTTGGGCTAAAGGCAAAAATAGCCATTTCCCTAAACTAGCAGTAACCTGAACTTGTAAGAATGGTAAACCATGGTAATGACTATTTTATGAAAACCAGACTGATCCCTTGAATTACCAATATAAAATTTGTTTTATCTTTTAGATTTAGAACTGAGATAACAATCAGCCAGATCATACTTTGATTAGGACTGCCTAGTTATTTATAACTCTTGCCACCTGCCTCAATGTTTTCTCTATTTAAACCTTAAGCTCATTTCAGTACCCTAAAAATGTATTTGACATTTCTGAGCCCCCATTTTGTTGATTTTTCTAACATATTCAATCTCCTTTCATTGCTTTTCAATACTATTGGTCTCTTTTCATGGTGCATAAAGATGTGTGGTCTAACCTGCATTTTGGGGCTGCTGTGGTCAGGGCTTTTACCCTGTAGTTATATTATCATTTCATCATTTACTTTTTATCCGTGGGCCATTTCCAAAAGCTGTACTTGGTTGAGTGTCCTTTCAAATGTAGTGTTTAATAATTTTATTAGGGAATGGATCAGTGGACCTCTTCATGTTGTAATTATGAAACTCATTTTTCCCAATTTTCCCTAGCTTTATATATATATCATGACATTATTTGCCACTTTTGTAGTCTTGTATGGAACACAGACTAACTGATAACTTACTAGGGCTGGGCTCTATTTCATCATTTCTCTGCATCATCTTCTAAAATGTTGGAATTGTAGGTGCAAATCACCATGCCAAGCTTCTTTTCTTTTTTTTTGGGGGGGGGGTGTGTTCGAGACAGATTTCTCTGTATAGCCTTGGCTGTCCTGGAACTCACTCTGTAGGCCAGGCTGGCCTCAAACTCAGAAATCCTCCTGCCTCTGCCTCCCAAGTGCTGGGATTAAAGGCATGTGCCACCACCCGGCTCCTAGCTTCTTTTCTATCATTGTCCTAATTATGCTTATGCATTTTCTTGCTTTATGTGTACTTTTATTAATACCATAAAAATAAAACAACAGGTGTAAATATACTAAAAAGATAATTTTTAAATGAACTGCAAAAATAACTTAGTTATAGCACCTGTTCTTTGAGATATCATTGCACATTACTTTCTTCTTCTATTGGTTATTTTATTTATCTACATTTCAAATGTTATCCCCTGTTCAGGTTTGCCATCTTTAAACCTTTATCCCCTCTGTATCGCCCTTCTAAATCATCAAAATTTTCATCATGTTTTTATTCTTAGTACAATCTAAGATACTTTACAAAATTTGTCTGATAGTCTTCAGGGCAGAATAATCTCCAGATCTTCATAGAGAAGACAGAAGACTTGTTCTAATCCAAAGCTTAGAGTAAGATATATCTTTGGATATTTAATTTATAAGTTAGTAGAATGGTTTGATATTATCTATCTTCTGTCCTAAAGTATCTACAAGGGTGTTTTTCTATGATTTGAAACAGATGCCAGAAATTGTTCATAGTACCAAGCTATATATGTTTTCTTCCTTTTATCTATGATTTAATAATATTTAACTGGTGAAAGATACATAAGTAGTGTTAGCAATAGCTAATAAATAGAGAAATTATAATAAAATAGAATAGAAATTAAGTGAATAAATTCTTTGCCTCTTTTAAACTATTTATGATACTGTGAAGCTTAGCAACTTCAACATACAATTTTATTTCTTTCCTAATTTAGTGGAGAATTCCCACTATTTTTATTATAGGAACTTTTCAAAATTTCTTTATCATATATAAATTATTATTATCATTGATTTTATTATTTGAGACTATTATTAAGTAGATTAAGGGTTATTTGAATAGATGCACTATGCTATCCTGGCAAAACACACACAAATCTAGATGGTTACAAGGTAAAAAATGGGTAAGTAGAATATACAGTGTACATGTTGCTGACAATATAATGATTCATGTTCTGGGACAGAGGAGGGTAACACAGCATACAATATTCAAAGAAGTTAATTGTTTAGTTTCAGAAGTTAACATTTAAATTTTTGCATTTTTAACAGATGGTAGGCAGGTGACATTTCACAATTCTAAGTCATAGGCAACAGAGTAAATTTCACAGGATGCTTGAAATAATAGCATGAAAAGAAATTATGCTTTTATCAGTGTTAAGAATCAAATCTAGTCCCTGGAATATATTAGGTAAGCATAGTTTTCTAATTATAACTTCTATTTGCCAGATGTAATTGTTGTTTCAGAGGCTTACTGCTAAATAAGTTTATCCTTTCCAGTTCTCTCTGAAAGCAGAGAGAGAAAGGATGAGAAATGGGCTAAAGCAATAAGACCTCAATACTTATAGAATGATGTACTTTGTATTGACTTAAATCAGTGTTATTTAACTGTGAAGAGAAATCATAACCACAGAAAGTATTGGTTCAACTCATCTGTTCTAGCTCTAAACTCTTCTCTAAGATGACTGATTCATACTGGCTTCTATTGGCTTCTTACTGAATTTTCTGCTTTGGAAAAAGATGCAAAACTTTCTCTAAGTTTTACAAATTGAACTTTACTGGCTGCAATAACTACACTGAATGGAACTGAACAGTAGTGGAACTGCAGGAACTCAGATGAGCTCAACTGCATTTAAATGATTTGTATCAAACTACACTCAACTGAATTCCACTGCATTGCTTAGACTCAAAAAAAAATGCACTTACTGAACTGCCCTCCATTACTGACTCACTCTGCACTTCTCTTAAATAGCCACTCTTTCATGTCTGCTTTCATTAGACTTAAGTATATGCTATCTCTTACCCATTATGCCAAATCTTTCCCTGATTTATCACTTTCTCTGCCCTTCACTTAGATGTCAGTTTTAAACATCGGTGCTTAATTCTACAAACAAATTTCACCTTTATTGCTTGAAATTAAAGGTATGTACTAAGGGCAAGTCTGTATTCCAGGCAGAAGGATTAAATCTGTGTCATTCCAACCAGATCACACAGACCTAGAAAGTCTTTTGATGGCTGGATAAAAATGACTAGACTAGATTTCTAGCCTCATAGTTAGGCTTATGGTTCATATTTTTAAAATATTATAGTAATTTTCCAGTAAGACATCAAAAGTCTTATATTTTGTTTAGTTTTTAACTTTGTTTCTCAAAGAACTGACTTTTTGGTTGGTCTATTAACTTTTCTGTTCCTCTGACAAGCAATTGAGAGGACAGGAAGTTTCATTTTGTCTTAAAGGTCCAGGGGGATAAAGTCCACTATGGTGGGAAAATTAAGGTCTTAGTCAGGGTTTCTTTTCCTACACAAGCATCATGACCAAGAAGCAAGTTGGGGAGGAAAAGGTTTATTGAGCTTACACTTCCACACTGCTGTTAATCACCAAAGGAAGTCAGGACTGGAACTCAAACAGGTCAGGAAGCAGGAGCTGAAGCAGAGCCCATGGAGTGATATTCCTTACTGGCTTGCTTCCCCTGGCTTGCTCAGTCTGCTCTCTTATAAAACCCAAGACTTCCAGCCCAGGGATGGCACCACACACAAAGTGCCCTACCCCCTTGATCACTAATTGAGAAAATGCCACAGCTGGATCTCATGGAGGCATTTCCCAACTGAAACTCCCTTCTCTGTGATAATTTCAGCCTGTGTCAAAACCAGCCAGTACAAACATGAAAGTTGCTAGAACACATATTTATCAACACTCAGAAAGCAGAGAGAGAAAGAACAAGAAATGGAGTAAGGCAATAAAACCTTAAAGCCTACTGGAGTGATGTACTTTTGTTCTACAGTTGTCAACAGACATCATGACCACAGAAAGTATTTGAATGGGACATGCTTACAGTATAAGATGCTTAGTCCATTATCTGAATGGTAAGAAACATGACAAAATATAGACAGACATGATGCTGGAGAAGTAGCTGTGAGTTTTATAATCCAAATTGTCAGGCTGCAGAAAGAGAGAGACACTGGGTCTGGCATGGGCACTAAAAACCTCAGAACCCACCGCAGTGACACACTTCTTCCAAGAAGGCTGCAACTACTCCTACCCCAGAAAGGCCAGACCTAATCCAGTAAGGCCGCACATCTTAGTCCTTTCAAATATTTCCACTTCATAAGACAATGTTTCTCAATCTTGCTAATGCTATAAATGTCTAATAAAGTTCCTAATTGTTGTAGTAAAGCAAGGCATAATTTTTTCATTACTACTTTATATGTGTAAGTTTGCTACTCTTATGATTTGTGATATAACCATCTGTGTTTTCTGATAGTCTTAAGCTACTTAACCTGTGAAATGGTTATTCAACTTCCGAAAGGGTTACAACCTACAGGTTGAGAACAGCTGCCCTAAAAATTCAAACATATGAATCTATGAGGGTCATTCTTACTCAAGCCACCATACATTTCCTACAATAAGTCTTTATCTCCTAAAGAATCTAAAACCTACCCAAATTGTTTTGCCAACTGGGGACCAAGTGATTAAATATATGATCCAAAGAGGTACATTTCCAATTCGAACAGCCACATGTATTTTTTCCAATAGAATATAAAGAGACAGCTCAGTTTTAAATTTTATTTTTCAAACTTCTTAATGTTTTATAATGGAGGTACCAAGTTCTTTATTGTTTACTTCTTATGGTATAAATTTCTTAAATGAATTATGAATGTAAATAACAATATTTATCACATAAATATTTATAGAATGACTATGCAAATGGATAAAAGCTACTTCACACTTCATGAAATTATCAATAGGCCCACAATATTCATTGTTTCATGTTTTAATCTTATACCATTATGAAAAAAATTCTGGAGTATGAATTGGTTGTATATGCAATATGTGCTGATTGAACTCTTATTGGTTCCATAATGCAGGGAGTAGAGGTAGCCCTATGGAAGTGAAGTCCTGAATCAATTTATGCTGTTGATATTACCATAACCTCAGGGAAATGGCAAAGCCTCCTCAGTTACTCTCACCTGGGATAAGGTTCAGAGGAATGACAAAGCCATCTACAAGAGATGCGTGAATGCAGATGTTGATAAAGAATGAAGAAAAATGTCTACCAAACCTTTCTTCTCCAAGATGTTTGATGCCTGAAGACAACTCCTCTATAGAGATCATTCCTACCAAGATTAAGTCAATATACTCCCTCGATTTAGCTGTGTGTAATTACCCTCCTCTTGTTTAACTATATGAGTTTCTGTGATTTTTTTGAGCCCACACAACCTGATTCCATCTCTTCTCTGTCTATATATGTTTGCCTTGTCTTTATTTTCTCACCATTAGATCATTGGATCTATGCCAGATGTGTCATACTACCATAGTAGTAATAGAACTCTATGCTCTGATGAGAGTATAGAGAGGAGAAGAAATACTTGTCACTTAAAAGAAAAACGTTAAAGAACATAGAAAGGCCAAAGGATAATCTTTTTCTAGTTATCATTCAATGTTCTAGTTTCTGAATAAGTTCAAAATGTTCATCAGAAATGACAAATTACAGAAAAACATTGATAAGAAAATTCTCTATCTTGACATGACTGATTAGAAGAGTAGACTGGAAATTGGAAGTTGTAATGACTGACCATCTGTATTCACAAGAACTTCAAGGCTAGAGCTTCTGGGTTTCATAGGATGGTTGAATGTGTCACCATCACAGAAATGAGCTTATTTATATGGTTTTATTAGTGGAGTTTTAGGTATCCAATTATGGAAAACTCTATCTATTCAGTTTCTAGATCCCAAGGAAGGGCCTGGTGTGGCAGAGGCAGTGGGAAGTTATTCTGGCACTTACTTGCTAGGAAAATATGACATCTACTCCTACGTAGACTGAATAACTTCACCAACATCAGTTAACAATTCCTCTTAGTGCCTACAATTCAAACCACAGGCAACTTAAAAGCAATGTTATTGTAGTCAAAGAAGTTGTTTTATGCTAGGTGAGAAGAATGCAGGTGCAGTTGTGAAAAAGACATATCCTCAAGAAAGAAAGCCTAACGAATGGGGAGTAAGTTAGGAAAAGACAGCTTCTCCTAAGTGAAAATAGACTGCCCTTAGGAGAATGAATGGAAGACTTCACATCCTACCAGATACAGAAGGTCCTTTGTAAGTCATAGACTCTGAAAGAAGTGCCCTTATCAGATATAGCATGAGTGACTCCACAGTTGGAAGGACAATGTAGGCTAGATTTCAGTGGCTTCTTGTCTTGTCTGTGTGATGGGGCATTCCAGTAGTATACAAAACTCACACTTATCCAAAGTAGCCCTGTTGAATCTTCTCTCAACTCAGGGTCTCCATGTCCACCATATGAATTTTTTTCCTTCCTTAATGAAAATCATATCTCTACCCAGTCAAGTGGGTGAAAATTTAAGACACCCTTGTGAAGAACAATGTGACTTGTACTTTTTCACTTATTTTATTTTTGGCTTTCAAAAGTGCTGTTTTTGTGGGAAGCTGGTTACTGTGTACTTTGTCCAATATCCAAACACTTGAATTTGGTGGCTTCTTCAGACCCAGAACAGAAGACTGTTCTGCCAGGATAGAAGTGCATATCATGGCAAGGGTTATTTTATTATCCTCTCCCCCCTTTTTTACTGCTAAACTTGAAATCAAACTGCTGAATTTTCACAGTCATGACAAATTTTAGTCACTATGATATGGACTAGGTTTGGACTCTTTAGTTTTCACATTGGTCACTTAATTTTGAATTGTGTATTTATGCTAGGCTCTAAGTTTTGGATCATCCCTGTGGCTGAAGATTTATGGCTACTGATCTGAGAGTTTGGAGCGTTATGTATTATGGGGCAAATATATCACAGATTCTGAGGAGGATGGTAGAAATAGATTCTAACTTAATTATCATAGCACTGTCCAGCAGGCCACCTCACACCTTGGAAAACAAATCAGTGTCTTACAGGTAAAATGGTTTATGACTCTGTAAATGTATTTCACACTATCTTGAAGACAGACTTGTAATACTCTGAGGACATCGTTGGACAGCACTGTAATTTTTATAGACTTGGTAGAGGTATGAATTGCCAGTTAAATGCTTTCTTTTATTAGAGTTTCAGTAGTTGTGGTACCTCTTTACAGCAACAGAAACCCAACTAAGACAAGTAGTAAGGTAAAATTAAATAAAAAAAATAAACAAAGGAAAAGCTATGACACATCATTCAGAGATCAGGAACCCCCAATGTTGCCACTGATCTAGCTTTCTATTGTCCAAATACTACAGGGCATCTAATCCAGTCTATCCTTGAGAATAGTTCGTTTTCACAATGAGACTCTCTTACAGGAAACTAAATTTTCAATTTTCAAGTGGTTATCATTTTGAGATTGCTTCTGTCTTAAGAATTGGAGCATGTGACTAAGTCTTTCTGCTCTTAGGTCCCACCCAGTACAGACCTTTGAAAGCTCTGTGTATGCTGCCTCAGTCTCTCAGTGTTCGTATGTACATTTATTGTGTTGATTTAAAGGACTTTATTTTCTTGTTGTCCTCAATCTATTCTCCCTTTTAGACTCTTCTCTGTCTTCTGAAAGGTTCCCTAAGTCCCAAGGAAAGGCATTTGATGGAGAAATCCCACTCAAGGCTGAGTGTTCCAAGGTCTCTCACTCTTTGTGTAATGTCTGGCTGTGTGTCTCTATATTTGTTACCATCCACTACAAGTGGAAGCTTCTCTGATGATGGCTGAGCAAAGCACTGGACTGTGACTCTATCAGAATTCCATTAGAAGTAATTTTATTGGTACCTCCTTTAGTTAGGATTTCTATTGCTGTGAAGAGATACCATGGCACTGCAACTCCTATAAAGGAAAACATTTAATTGATACTGGCTTACAGTTTCAGAAGTTTAGTCCATTATTGTCATGGTGAGAAGCATGGTAGAATGGGCATAGAAGTGGTGCTAGAGAAGGAGCTGATAATTCTACATTTTGATTGGTATGGAGAAGAAGAAAACTTTGAGACTCTGAGGACTCAAAAGCAGCTACTTAGTGACATATCACCTCCAACAAAGCCACACTCCAATAGAGACACACCTCATAATAATATTACTCCCTATGGCCTTATAGGTGCCATTTTTGCTCAAACCACTGCATTATGATTAAAAAAAACAGTAATTTTTGTTTTTATCCTAAGATCCTAGACTATCTACTATCATGTTCTTGATCACTAAAGCAGTATTCAGTTTGCTCTCCATTTTGCAGTGTGGAACTTAAGTCAAATAAAGTATGTATCGGTTGCTCCTACAAGCTTTATGCTACCATTGCACTAGCATATCTTGTGAACAGGACACCATTGTATATCCAGGGATTTTTAGCTATGTTTGCAAATTTTCTTTATCCATTCTTCAGTTGAGGGATATCTACATTGTTTCCAATTCTGGCTATTATGAATAAGGCAGCAATCACTATGGTTGAACAAGTATCTTTGTCATAGGATGAAGAATATTTTGTGTATATGCCTAAATGTGATATACATAGATCTTCAATTAGACAGATTCCCCTCTTCCTGTGGGAATACAACACTGATTCCCATGGGGCTGTACAAGTTACACTCTTGCCAACAATGGAGGAATGTCCCCCCTTGTTCCACATCCTCACCAGCATTAGTTGTCATTTATGTTATTGATCTTATATATTCTTATAGTGTAAAATTGAATATCAAACCCTGATGGTCAAAGATGTTGAAAATGTCCTTAAGTGTTTCCCAACCCCTTGACTTTCCTCTATTTAGAATTCTGTTTAGATCTGTACTGCATTTTTAAATAGGATGGTTTATATTCTTGATATTTAATATCTTTAATTCTTTATATATTTTGGATACTAGCCCTTGATTTGATGTGCAGTTGTTGAAAGTATTTTTCAATTCTGTAGGCTGATGATTTGACAGTATCCTTTGGCATGTAGATTCTTCTCAGTTCTATAAGTTCCCATTTATCAATTGTTGTTCATAGTGCCTATGCTAGTGGTGTGCTGTTTAGAAAGACTCCCTTGTAACAATTAGTTCAAGACTATACCACACTTTCACTTCTATTGGTTCAGTATGTCTGATTTTATGTTTATGTGTTTGATCCATTTGGAGTTGAGTTTTGTGCAAGGTTATATGGTGATATGTAGGGCCTAATTGAATTCTTCTATATGCAGCCATTCAATTTGACCAGCCCCATTTGTTAAAGGTGCCATATTCATATCCAGTGTATATTTCATACTATTTTATCAAAAATTGTGTTTCCATTGGTATATGAATTCATGCCTCTGTTTTTAATTCAACTGCATTGACTAGCATGTCTGATTTTATGCTAATATGGTGATATTTTTATTACTAAAGTACTGGAGTACAATTTGAAATTGGAATGGTATTGGGATGGTGATAGCTCTAGCAGTTCTCTTATTATTAAGAGTTGTTTTAGGCATCCTGAGGTAGGTGTGTGTAGGTGTGTGTGGGTTTGCATGTTTGTGTTTCCATATAAAGCTGAAATTTTTCCTTCAAGATTTGTTAAAATTTTGATAAGATTATATTGGATCTGTAACTTGCTTTTGGTAAGGTGGACATTTTTACTACTTTAATACCTCTAATGCAAGAACGTGAAGATCTTTCCATCTTCTGGCATATTCCTCGAATTTTTACTTCAGTGTCTTAAAATTTTAGCATACAAGTCTTTCACTTTCTTGCGTAGTGTTACTTAAAGATATTTTATATCTTCTTTTGGGTTGTGAGATTTAATTTCTGCTTTTATTTCACTAGGGGTTGTGAGTTTGTTCAAATTGCTCATCTGATCTTGAATTAACACTGGTAGTTGATGCTGGGAGAAACATATCTGCTTCTTTTAGATTTCTCTATTCTGTGGAGTTAAGATTTAAAGTGTGTCCTTATGGTTCTATGGATTTTTATCAGTGTCTGTTGTTAGATTCCCCTTTTGTTTCTAATTTTATTGAATTCCATAGTTTCTCTCACAGTGTTATGTTAATTTTGATGAGTTTGTCAAACCTCTTGATTTTCTATAAGAACTAACTCTTCCCTTTACTGATTATTTGTAGTTTTTTGTTGTTTGTATTTGACTTATTGCAGCTCTGAATTTTATTATTTCTTGACATCTATTCCTTATTGTTGTAGGCTACCCTTTTGGTCTACAGCTCTCAGATATGCTCTTAAATTGCTTCTATCAAACCTTGCAATTTTTTTATATAGTTACTTAGTCCTATGAACTTGATTATTAGAACTGCATTCATTCTCTCCCACAGGTTTTGGCATGCTCTATATTCATCTTCACTCAATTCTAGAAAGTCTTTAAATTCTTTATTGACCCATTTTTCATTTAGTAGTGAAATGTTCATTTTCCAGAAGCTTGTAAGCATTCTGTTGTTTCTGCTGTTGTTGATAGCCAGCTTGTTCTGTGGTGATCTGATAGGAAGCAAGGAGTTATTTCAACTTTCCTATATCTCTTGAAACTTGCTTTGCATTTGTGTATGTAGCCAAATTTGGAGGCAGTTTCCTGAATTGCTGAAAAGAAGATACACTCTTTTGTGTTTGGGTGAAATTTCTGTGTACATCTGTTAGGTCTATTTGGTTTATAGTGTCAGTTAATTCCAACAGTTAATTTCAGAGAAAATTCCTTTTCTGTTTAGAATTTTTCTAGCTGACATTTTTATTACCAAAAGGAAGTGGTATGGAAGTCTCTCACTATCAGTGTGTGAGGACCTATATAAAATTTAAGTTGCAGTAGTATTTCTTTTACAGAATTGATTGCCCTTGTTTTTGGTGCATAGATATTGTGAATTGCAGTGTACTTTTGTGGAATTTTCCTTTCACCAATATGTAGTGTCCTTCCCTATTACTTCTGATTAGTTTTTGTGTTGGAGTCAGTCTTGTCAGATAGTAAAGTGGCTGTACCAGGTTGCTTCTTAGATCTATTTGATGGGAATATCCTTTTCCATCCTTCTCTAAGGTGATGTCTATCCTAGATATTAAGGTGTTTTTCAAAGCAGCAGAGGACAGGTCCTGTTTTCAAACCCATACTGTTATTCTATGTCTTTTTATTTGGCAATTGAGATCCTTCATATAAAGAATATGAATGAACAGTATTTATGGATCTCTCTCTCTCTCTCTCTCTCTCTCTCTCTCTCTCTCTCTCTCTCTCTCTCTGTCTGTCTCTCTCTCTGTTTCTGTGTTTTCCCTCTCTTTTGTTGTATTGGTCTGCAATTATTTATTCCTTTTGTTTTTGCTGGATGATTTTAATCTCTTTAGGTTTGAGTTTTTCTATACTCTCTTCTATAGGATTGGGTTTGTAGAAAATTGACTAAATTTCATCTTATTTTTTTCTATATATTATGATTGAAAGTTTGACTTTGTACAGTAATCTTGGCTAGCATCTGTAATCTCTTAGAGTGTTTAAGAGACCCTTCCAGGCCCTTCTGTCTTTTAGAGTTTACATTTTAAAATTGGATATTAAATTCTAATAGATTTTCATATATTATATATTATTTGATATTTTCCCTTGCTGTTTTTAAGATTCATTCTTTGTTCTGTACATTTAGTGTTTTGCTTATTTGCTGAGGGCCATTTCTTTTCTTGACTAGTCTATTTCTTATTACATGTGCTTCTTTTATCTTGATAGGCATCTCATTCTTTAAGTTAGAGATAATTTATTACTTTTTTGAAAATATTTTATGTGCCTTTGACCTGGGTTTCTTCTCTTTCATCTATTCCAATTGTTCTTAGGTTTGTTCTTTTCATATTTTTCTGATTGCTTGAAATTTTTAAAATAAGGATTATTTTAGATTTTGGATTTATTTAAGGATTATTTCAATTTTTGATTGAAGTATCTATTTCTTCTCTTGTGTGTTCAATTCCTGAGATGATTTTTTCCCATCTCTTTTATTCTACTGATGAGACTTGTTTCTGAGGTTTCTATTCCAGTTCATAAATCTTTCATTTCCAGATTTCCCTCATTTTGTGTTTTCTTTTCTGATTCTATTTCCACTTTACAGTCTTAAATTGTTTTACTCTTTTCTTTCTACTGGTTGTGTTTTCATAGCTTACTTTAAGAATATTTTGTCTTCTTTAAGAGTCCCTATCATATTCATAAATGTTATTTTCAGGTATTTTTGTGTTTCTGTAATGTTGTAATGCTCAGGGTTTATTTTTATAGGTTTTCTGCTCTAGCAAAGCCATATTGTCCTGTACATTATTGATTGTACTTTAAGCATGACATCTAGACATCTCTGGTTGAAAAGACAGTAATTCTAGGTACTTAAAACTGCTCTTATCTTTGTTGTATGGGTGTTTTGTTCTTCATTTCTCTTGCCCTCTCTGGGTCTCAAGAGCGTTTGGTAGCTCTGTCTTGCTTGGTTGGAAATTTTTCTTTGGTCCTTATCTGTGTGGGCATTGAATGTTTCAGGTAAAATCAGTTTCTTGGTATTGGTAGCTGACACTTTGGAATAGGGATGAATTAAGATGAAGGGCCTGAAGGGATCCACAGATGAAGAGAATTGAATGTATTCCACCAGGATCTGATAAGTTACCTGGGAATGGTAGCAGGGAATGAGGAGAGGTGAAGTGCACAGTGCACATTGTACTGTTGATCTGGGGATTAACTGGGGGATTTGACTTGGGTAAACAAGGGGATATGTGAAAATCTGTAGATAGCCAACATGATTCCTTGGCTGAAGTGGCTTGACAGTTCCTAGGAAATACTTGCTGCAGTGGGTTGCTTTTATATTCAAAGTGCTTGAGGTGGTATTATGTGTTGGGCAGCATGCAAGAAGGACAGTCAAACATCTTTAGAATTTATGGAATGTGGCTCACCAGTTAGCATTAGCACAACCAAACTGGGTGTGCCTCAAGAGAGGCAGAGCCCCCCGGGCTACATGTCCTGAGCACTTCATGTCCTGAGGACTTCATACTGTTATTAAGCATTGCTCTGCTTGTTGGCTTCACAGTCATCATGCCACTTCTAATATACAAGCGGTATGAAAACAAAAAAAAAGCCCTCTAAATAGTTAAATTAGTGCTCTTTTGAGGTCAAGGAAAAGGAACAGTGGCAGCCTGACTAGCCTGAGCTGATGTGACTCTTGCAAAGTTATGATTAATTTCTTGTACCCATTACTACGCTTAGCTTCCTGATATGATTTAAAAAGACATGCTAATGGGTAGATATGCACTCTGAGGATTTAAAGTAGTATGACTGATTGTTTTTCATATAAACATTTAGATTTGTGATGCTTTTAAAATTTTTATAATATTACTTTGCAAGCTAAATAATAAAATGATTGATCCGTTCATTGTTACTTCTAATTTCAGGCTGCCAGCAAAATAAACTGGCTGAGAAAATTACCGTGCTTACTTATACTTTATTAATCTATAAGAAGTTGCTTAGTTAAAAGTGTATATGGGTTTGGGGAAAATAGTTTTTTGTTTGTTTGTTTTTCACCTATAATACATAAAATGTTTATTTATGTAAAAGAATGGGGCACATTCTTGTTTCTCATAATCATTCACTAGATGAAAAATAGAATGCAATTATATTGTAGATATATACTCTTCAGATGTAGAATTAAATTTTACCCCACTTATATCCCTCACAAGTGAACTAATATCATAAGAGTAGTTTTATCTCAGCTCCTTTCCAGTTGCCAGAGTACTTGTGGTGTGGTTGTGTTACACTTTGAGCTCTTTACCCACCATGGACAATTAAATGACTTCAGTAAAGGAATTGTGATTTTTGCTCTTGGTCTAATCTCCAGAGTGGAACACTCTTTTTAGTTATTTTTTACTTCCTGGCTCAGTTTTTAGTTGAGAAATTATTTTAAAAATTTGTTCTTTGAAAATATCATTCAATATATTTTATCATATTCTATTCAATTCCCAACTCCTCCATACCCTACCCTCTTCTTTACTTACCCAAATTCAAATTCATCTTACTTTCTCCTCTTAAAATAAAATTAATCAAACACCAAAGAAAACAAACTAGCTACAAAATGCAGAGA
>NC_045030.1:82284917-82293326 GCF_008632895.1 Mastomys coucha | reverse complement strand
AGAAATTTGAAGGTAATAAGGACTGATCTAATATGACGCTGAATAATGGGCTCAATTACTTTATCTGAAGGATAAGTTTTTCAGCACTCATATATGTTAGTAATTATAAATGATTAATAAAGGGTATATTGTAAGACACCATAGCCCCAATGTGCATAGGACATAGGAAATGAGGACATCTTTGATATCAAGAAACTTTCTTTAGAAATTCTCTTCTTTGTGTTCCAAATAAGTGATATTAAGATTCTCAAGGTATCATAGTACTCTTTGACTATGATCAAATGCAGAGAGTAATGATGAACATCAGAATGTCTGGCCGTATAAGGTGTTTTGTTTTAATGTCTATATTGAACTTTTAAGGTGGCCTTAAATACTTAATAAAAGCAGAGATGTGATAAATATGGATGAGTGGGGAGATTAATTGAAGTGTACATTAAATAAACATCCCATAAAACTTCTCCTGGGTGAAAAAATCAGTTTTGTTTCCCTTTTTTTGATCAAATAGAGGCATGGTTGCTGCATGTCTAGAAAGCAGTAAACAATCTTAAGTTTTCACAATCTGAAAATACATGGAGAGCCTCATGTCTTCGATTAGACCAAACCATAATATTTGTTGGTTGTGTGAGGAACTAGCGGTACAGTGGTATGCCATCACTTTTCACTAAGGTCCACTGTGTGTGGTATTGACATTATTATTCACAGCACACAGCAACTCCCTTTCTGTGTCAGACACTTGATGCTAAATATATCCTTATATTGCTGTTGGGAATGCTGAAAATTTATGGTTTCATTAAGTTTTGGTAAAGGAAAGAACATAGGAGAATTTGTTTCCCTTTGTAGTTTCAATAATCAATACAACTGGAGTAATTAAATTATGAATGTAGTGTTTCCACTTAACTTATGGGCATTATAGAGTTATGAGTAATGACTTAAATATAAGAACTATGACTCGATATAAGGGCTAATTAAGGTTGAGTGAGTTAGTGACTAAGTCTCTGAATAGAACACGATTTATTGTCTCAGAGGGGAATATATCCCTGCCATTTGTTAAACTTACATATTCAAAATAGTACAGTTAACTATTTTAAACTGTGCCTATATAAGTCTCTCAAAGACACAATTTGTTCTAGCCATAGCCAAGAATTAAAAGTAGGATTCCAGAAAGTAATTACTGATGCATAGACTAGTGATTCTCAGGTATTACTCTAGTGAGGAACCTGTGTGTAAGGGGATAGACTTGCATATAATATCACAATGATGTTTGAAAGTACTAGGTAAGTGTTGAATTTGTTCGTTCAAAGAGTTGAAAACCCTTTAAATACTTTGAGCCCTTTGGTGTATCTATCATACCCCATAAGTAAGGGTGTGAGATCCATGTGTTTCCCCTAGTACTTTCCTTTCTATATAACCTATCTGGGTCTAGAGACTATAGTTTGGTTATAATTTACCATAATGGCTAATATTGTTTTATAAGTGAGAAAATACCATAGTCTTTTTATTTCTGGATCTGGGTTACCTATACAGGAAGTTTTTTTTTTTTAATTCCACCCATTTGTCTGCAAATTTTATAATGTCAGTTTTGACACAAGAGTAATACTCCATTGTGTAACTATATCACATTATCTTTATCCACTCTCCTATTGAGGTACATAGAGGTTGTTTACTATATCTAGCTATTATGAGCAGAACATCAACAAACATGGTTGAACAAGTGTCCTTGTGCTAAGGTAGAGAATGCTTTGATACCCAAGAGAGGTTAATCTTCCTTCTTGTGGTAGCTAGAACCCCATTGTTCTGAGAAACTGAAATATTGATTTCCATAGTGGCTATACAAATTTGAACACCCAATGAATTTTCCCCTTATTTCACCTCCTTCTCAACATGAGCTGTCATTTGTGTTATTGATCTTAGACACTCTGTTAGGTATAAGATGGAATAACAAAGATTTAATGACTTGCATTACTGTCATGGGTAAAGATGTTAAAATTTCCTTATGTGCTTCCCAGTCATCTGAGTTTCGTCTATTGAGAACTCTCTGTTTAGACTTGTACCCCATTTTAAATTCAATTACATGGGGTTTTCTTTGTATTTATATTTTTAAATCTAACTTTTGAGGGGTGTACCTAGGGGTGAAAGGGAAGCAGTTGCCATTGTCAGAAGTTAGGAAAGTTTTGGGTTGGTTTGTGTGTGTGTGTGTGTGTGTGAGGATCATAGCATATAGGTATGGATCCCTAAAAGTCACTATGTATCATGCTTCATGGCAATGTTTCTAGATCAGATTCCAGAGTGCAAAAATGCTGCTGTGAGCCACTACTCCAAGCTATCCATGTAATTTTTGAGTTTATTCTGCTTACTGAAATGTTCTATCACCAGTGAAGAGTGAGAATCTTTAATTTGAACAAAAGTGGTAGTCTCACAGCTTTATGTGGAAAGGCAGTACCCTAAGAAATAGTACTTCAAAAAATCTTTGGGTACAGACTTTTCTAAAGGAAAAAAAAACACAATGGCAAAATTGCATTAGTAGCAGTCCATTGTAGAGTTATATTTCATAAACATCTTGTTAAAGAAAAAATAGGTTCTTGAAATTGCTCTTTTGAAACCCAGTCTGTCTAGCTTTAACCAAAGAAAGTAGTAATGAATGTCCTTAACAATCAGTTCTTGAAAGTTTTTTTTTTTTTTAAATCAAAGATTCTGTAACAGGTTTGTAAAGAAGGCTTGAACTTATTGTTCAGAGGGATATTACACAGGACTCTACTTCACAATGCTTCTCTCAGGACACTGAAGGAAAGAGCTTAACATCAGGTGTGTGGGATAGTCACTCACTGCTGCTATGTTGTTCTCACTTTAGAGCCTTGAAAGTGCTGTTTATCATCTCTGGGCTTTGCTGCCCACAATTGTAAAGCAGACATCTTGAAAAGTTTCTGTTTCCTTACTCCACTTTCCTTCATTTAGTAGAAGTTTTTTTCTAGGGAAAATAATAAGCCTGACTATTACCCATTTCTAGTGGACCATTGAAATAATTTTTCTAAATTGCTAAATTTATTGATAGTCCTGGAAGTTGATAGATCCACAGTGAAAAACACTTGGAGACAAGCACCTATTTCCCCTTTTACTACTTTGACGTTTCATATCAAGAAAAATTATTTCACAGTTCATGGAGTCATGTATTTTTTTCCATCCCACACTTTAGAACTCAAATATGTAACTGTACTATCTAACCTCCCTCCTTACTGTAACTGCTTTATTTTAGTAAATTAAATTTAGAATTAATTTAGGAATTAATTTAGGAATTAATCATCCTAGGCTATTATAAAATACATGGTATCAAATGAGGCTAATCGTTATAATTTTTGTTTGTTTGTTTGTTTGTTTGTTTGTTCAAGACAGGATTTCTCTGTATATCTCTGGTTGTCCTGGAACTCACTCTGTAGACTAGGCTGGACTCGAACTCAGAAATCCACCTGTCACTGCCTCCCAAGTGCTGGGATTAAAGGCGTGTGCTACAATTGCCTAGTGAATTTTTACATTTTTAATACAAGATTCTGTCAAGAAACACTCAAACAATACCAAATGGAATCCTCAGTTGTTGCCTTACTTAGATACACTCATAATCTTAAAAGAACAAAACAAATTTAGTGTTCTGGTTCTCATAAGACTGATTTCTGGAGCAGCTTGTTACTGGTCAGCTATAACACAATGGCATTGAAAGAAAATAGACAAAATGAAGCCAACATGGTACTTAATATTAATGGAAGATGAATCTGGCAAAACAGGGATGTTTTTACTCTTGACACAGCACCCTGTCATTTCCTCATGGTTCTACCATGGCTGTGACCAGATATTTTGACTTTTCAAGAAAGTAAAGAAATGTAGATACTCAGGTAAAATGTTCTTGATTTTTAGTATTAACTCAGTAATTTCCTTTTAAGCATGCATATCTGTTGTTCAGGTATGGTATGTAAGTTCTCACTCAAGATTTAACACACAAACACAAAACATAATGTATCTGAGCTTAGCAGAATGGTCTCTTTTTCTAGAATTTCACTTTGAGGTTAACGAATATCTTTTATAAAGGATCAGACTGTTTTACTCTTTAGTTACATACTATAAGATTAACCATATATTTTGGGAAGAGAGGATTTGATCCTTCATAAAATCTCTGCTATCAAGGGGGCATTCACAGTGAGGTTAGTTACTTTGTGTTCATGCCAAAACCAAGTCATTGTTACATAGTGAATTCTTTATAAGTTTGACTCTTGGGATCATATATTCTTACAAGTGATTTTCCAGCCACATTGGCCCATGTCAATCCCTGAGGTTATTATGATCAGACACTTGACTGGCATTTCTTTGTGCCCAGGCATGTCAAAGGTTATCTTCCCTCAACAGAGTCCTGGTTTCCAATAGCCCTTTGTTGCCATTCTTCTTTACAACCTTTATTTCTTTCATCTCAGAAAGTTACAGAAAGCCTGTGGTTGACTGTGAATGTTTTCATAAGTGTTCATATATAATGGTTCATTCTGCCTCATTTGCTCTCCTGAGTGTAGGAATCATGTGCACTCATGGAAGGGACACTGGCAGGGTGATGGATCAGGCTCTTTCCATGATGCTCATAGCTCTTATTTCTATTGGAAACTCACAGGTACAGATGAGTTCATTTATAAAGGGAGAACAGTGATCCTTACAGGCTTCTTGACTCTACAAAGGATCTGTCAACTACAGCTTAGTCAAATCCATCCTCCAAAATTCATCCCAAACAGAAAACAGAATTTGAAGGAGTCCAGGATGTCTGGCTTTTTATAGGCACACTCTTGATCATTCTTGTTCTCTATTTTACTGACTGAACAGAGTGGATAATCTAATGTATTCAACACATGTGCTGTGGCACCTTTACTAAGTCTATTTCTCTTCAGGGTAGGGGCTAGATTTAGGGCTATGATAACCCATATTCATAAGCCAAACAACTTTTAAAGAATGGATAGTTATTTAACTTATGTGCCAATGTCTGAGTATAACAACTTACTCACTGGCACTGCCCATCATAAAGACACTCACTCTCACTGAAGGTCGCTATGGGAATAGAAACCCTGCTGCTGGACATAGGGCTTATTTACTAAAGTAAAAGAGAAGCAAATGTTTCCTTACCCTGAGATCAGGCAGTGGTTACTATACACTTGTGATTTCTAAAGAAAGGCATTCTTGCTACTCAAATGAACTGGGAGTAGAAGAGTTTGATTATGAAGTGGGTCCTTGCTCTTTAATGAGCCATAAATATTCGTCATAGACATCTAGACAAAGAGGTTTCTGTAATGAGAAGTTTCAGTGTACATTATGTGGCACCTGGGTTTGTGTAAGAATGTCTTCCATACCCTGACACTGTATTTATCATTCTCAAATACAGTAAGGCCAAGACTTGTCTTGTCCTGCTTCCACTAAAGTAGAGAGAGTGACTCATCAGGAGAAGAAAAAGAGAGAACAGAGTGTATCCTGCTTGATGTGTCTATTTCTGCCTGCCTCTGTGCTCTGCATGGCACTCTTTTGTGCCATCCTAAGGACAACAAAAGGTAGATGCCCAGTATTATCTGTTCATCAGGTTCAGTTGAACATTTGAAAAACAGCTTGTATATATGCAGATAAGGAGATGACAGACTTAGTTGTTTCCTATTTATTCCGTGTGATATATTGTGAGAAGCATCAGTTTATGAGCAAAGAGGTGATAGCTGGCAAATCAAAAATGGAGTGATTATCACCCATAAACATAACAAAGTCACTGCTTCTATGAATAACTCTATCCATTAGTTAATGCTAAAAGATAGTTACTCTCAACTCCTTGGACTCCTCTAGACAATTTCCTTCACCTGGTAACCTGAGAACATCTATCCCAAGAAAAAAATATTGCCTACAACAGTCCATGTTTTTATGCACCTCTCTCTACTTAGCAAGATTACTCTTAGAATACAAAATGACCAGGAAGTGTCAGCAAATATGCTCCCAAACCTGTATACACTTCCCACCCATCAGGACAGCCTCCAAATCCTAAAACTCTGTCACCTCCTTCTAACAGAGCCAGTGTGCAAATCTTCCCCAATTTCTAGGTGACTCTTCCACCTGGAAATCACAGTTCAAATGTCTCAAAGCTTCTACTCCTACATCCATGCCCCCCCAACTTACTAGTATCTCAGGGAACCTCTAGTTCAAAAATATTATTTTACAGGAGTCAGAACCATGGTCCAGTTTATTTGCTTTAACAGCATAACAGATTACATCCCCTAGTTACTAGGTCTCTGGGGCTGGTAGATGCTGAAAGGACAGAGCCCTTAGGCTCTGAAATCCATGTATCACCAGTTATATTGGGTTCTGGTATCTCATCAACCACAGATATGGTCTCCTCTTTGAATAATTGATGGAGCTGTTTGTTGTTCTCTGTCACCTGATATACCTGCTCTGGGATGATGTGCTTCTTGATGCTGATGTGGGCCTCCTGGGCAGCCTGCTCAAGAATGTTGGATGTCAGATAACCAAATATACAAGCAAGGAAAACAAGAGTATAAGAACTCAAGCATTCCTTTCTGCCTAGTCCTTGTTGCTGGGGTAGACCTCTAGTGAATCTGTTCCTGTAAAGACTCCATATCCTGATCCATCCTAGAGGACCCACTGCACTCAGAGGAATTAGTAAGAACTACACCCTCAGCCCTATCCCAAGTCCTAAAGCTTGCTCCTGGGAACCTGGTAGACTCTGGACCCATCACCCACCAAACCCCTGTCCTCCCTAATAGCACTGTCCTGCCTTCCCTCCCACCCCTAGCACCTGGTCCTTGATGCTGGGGCAGAACGCTAGTTGGTCTTCTCCCATGAAGACTCCGTATCCTACTTTGTGCTAGAGAACCCTCTGCATTCAGAGCAGTTGTCTGAAGACCCCCCAGGAGATCTACTGCAGCCAGGTCAATAGATCAGCAGATTATCTGCCCCTGTGAAAAGCTTCCATTTGGGAGGCAACACAGGTGGTTGGATACAGCCAGGGCCACAGGCCTACTGGGAGGCCTGAAGCAACCCAGGGACAAAAGAGGCAGACTTGATACAGTTACCTAGACTAACAAACTAAAAAGGGATATCCAGACAGTGAAAGGCAAGCACAAGACCATAAGCAATAGAAGCCAAAATACAAGGGCATCATCAGAACACAGTTCTCCCACCACAGCAAGCCCTTAATACACCAACACACCTGAAAATCAGGAGTCTGTCTTAAAATCCTACCTCATAAAGATAATGTCCTTTAAAGAGGATATCAATAACTCACTGAAAAAAATGCAGGAAAACAAAGGTAAACAGGTGAAGGAATTGAATAAAGTGATACAAGAATTAAAAGTGGAAGTAAAACCAATAAAGGGAACACAAATGGCGGCAAACCTAGAGATGGAAAACCTAGGAAAGTGGTCAGGATTTACAGATGTATGTATGACCACCAGAATACAAGAGATATAAGAGAGAATCTCAGGTGTAGAAGATACAGTAGAAGAGATTGACACAATTGTCAAAGAAAGTTCAAAACATAAAAAACTCATAACCCAAAGCGTCCAGGGAATTCAGGACACAATGAAGAGACTAAATCTAAGAATAATCAAAATGGAGGAGAAAGAAGATTCCCAGTTCAAATGACCTGAAAATGTCTTGAACAAAATCATAGGAGAAAACTTCCCCAACCTAAAGAAAGAGATGGTCATAAAGGTTCAAGAAGCCTACAGAACTCCAAATAAATGGGATCAGAAAAGAAAATCTTCTCTTCACATAATTATCAAAACACTAAATGTACAGACCAAAGAAAGAATATTAAAAGCTGCAAGGGAAAAAGGCCAAGTAAAACACAAAGGTAGACCTATCAGAATTACATTAGACTTCTCAACAGAGACTATGAAATCCAGAAGAGCCTGGTAAGAGGTCATGCAGACTCTAAGAGAATACAAATGCCAAACCAGGCTGTATATCTAGCAAAACTCTCAATCAACATAGATGGAGAAGCCAAAGTATTTCAGGACAATACCAAATTCAAACAGTATCTACCAACCCAGCCCTACAGAGGATCCTGGAAAGAAAACTCCAACACAAGAAAGATAGCTGTACCAAAGAAAAAAACAAGACATTAAGCATCTCACCACAAAGTCAAAAGTAGAGAGCCACAAGTACATAAAGCCACCAACAAAAACAAACATATCAGGAAACAACAGTTATCTCTCTTTAACGTCTCTCAATATTAATGGACTCAACTTACCTATAAAAAGACATAAGCTAACAGACTAGAGAAGCAATCAAGATCCAGCATTTTGCTGCATACAAGAAACAAACTTCAATAACAGAGACAATAACTAGCTCAGAGTAAAAAGTTGAAAAAAGGTCTTCCAAGCAAATGGTCCC
>NC_045030.1:82282037-82284907 GCF_008632895.1 Mastomys coucha | reverse complement strand
AAAGAAGCAGGAGTTGCCATTCTAATATCCAATAAAATAGACTTTCAACCAAAAGTTATCAAGCATGATGAAGAAGGATACTTCATATTCATCAAAGGGAAAATCCACCAAGAGAAAGTCTTAATTCTGAACATCTATGGCCCAAATGCAAGAGTACTCAAATTCATAAAAGAAACTATACTAAAGCTCAAAACACACATTGATCCCCACACAGTAATATTGGGAGATTTCAACACCCCACTCTCACCAATGGACAAATCATTGAAACAGAAGCTAAACAGAGACACAGTGAAACTATGAGAGGTAATGAACCAAATGGATTTAACAGATATCTAAAGAACATTTCACCCTAAATCAAAAGAATACACATTCTTCTCAGTACCTCATGGTACTTTCTACAAAATCTACCATATAATTGGCCACAAAACAACCCTCAACAGATACGAGAAGATTGAAATAATACCATGCATCTTATCAGATCACCATGGCCTAAGGCTGGTCTTCAATAACAGCAAAGATTCCAGAAACCCCACATATATCTGGAAACTGAACAATTCTCTACTCAACAACAACTTGGTCGGGGAGAAATAAGGAAAGAAATTAAAGACTTCCAGGAATTTAATCAAAATGTTGACACAACATACCCAAACTTATGAGACACAATGAAAGCAGTGCTAAGAGGAAAGTTCATAGCACTAAGGGCCCTGTTAAAGAAACTGGAGTGATCTTACACTAACAACTTAACAGCACATCTGTGACCTCTAGAACAAAAAGAATCGAACTCACCCAAGAGGAGTAGAAGGCAGGAAATAGTAAAGGTCGGAGCAGAAATCAACCAAACAGAAACAAAGAAAATCATACAAAGAATCAACAAAACCAAAAGCTGGTTTTTTGAGAGAATCAACAAGATAGATAAGCCACTAGTCAATTTAACTAAAGGGCCCAGAGACAGTATCCAAATTAAGAAAATCAGAAATGAAAAGGTAGACATAACAACAGAAACAGAAGAAATTAAAAAAAAATCATCAGATCCTATACCAGTCTATATTCAACAAAACTGAACAACCTAGATGAAATGGATGGTTTTCTAGACAGATGCCACATACCAAAGTTAAATCAAGAGAAGGTAAATTATCTAAACAGACCCATATCACACAAGGAAATAGAAGCCATTAAAAATCTCCCATCCAAAAATGCCCAGGGCCAGATGGATTAAGTGCAGAATTTTACCAGACCTTCAAAGAAGACGTGATACCAATTTTCCTCAAACTATTCCAAAAATAGAAACAGAATTAACACTACCTAACTCCTTTTATGAAGCCACAATTACTCTAATACCTAAACCACACAAAGAACCAACCAAAAAGGAGGACTTCAAACCAATCTCGCTTATTCATGTCAATGCAAAAATACTCAATAAAATACTTGCAAACTGAATCCAAGAACACAAAAACCATCATTCACCATGATGAAGTATGCTTCATCCCAGTAATGCAAGGTTGGTTTAATATAGGAAAATCCATTAACGTAGTCTACTATATGAACAAACTCAAAGAAAAAATCACATGATCATCTCCTAATGAAGGGGACCGGCCCAGACGGTCTCTCTTCCTCCGTGGGTAAATATACCAACTGGGTTAATTGGGTCCTGGGAAGGCAAACGGTTAACAAGGAAAGACACAGATACCAGGTAGAAGTGATAAGAGAGAGCTTTACTGAAATTCACTCAGTATTTATAGTTATGGTAGGAACCAGACCCAGAGGAATTCGAAACTTGCTCATCTTAACATAAACAGGAGAAAATTCATTAACACCAGACCAGAAGGAGATCTTGAAAGGAAGATCCGGTAAACCTTTAACATAAGCATGAGACCTGCTAAGTCTTTGATCTAAGGAGCAGCAGTCAGGACTCCTCCACACAGCAGGTGCTCAACTCCAGCTTGCAGCCTGTAGGGGCTGCTTTACAGAACCAAGTCACTCCCAAGCAACAAGGGTGGGGAAGGAGTCCACATCCTAAGATGCAGAAAAAGCATTTGACAAAAATACAACATCCCTTCATGTTAAAATTATTGGAAATGTCAGGAATTCAAGGTCTATACATAAATATAATAAAAGCAATTTACTGCAAACCAACAGCCAACATCAAATTAAATGAAGACATTCTTGAAGCCATCCCACTGAAATTGAGGACTAGGATGCCCACTCTCCCCATATCTGTTCAGTACAGTACTGGAAGTGTTACCTAGCATAATAAGACAACAAAAAGAGATCAAGGGGATACAAATTGGTAAAGAAGTAAAGATATTGAAAGACCCCCGCAGGGAGACCCTCACTCAAGTCACGGGATGGTGTACACCCAAAGAGATGCGATAGACCGGCTTGATGCAAAAAGCATGAGGCTTTAATGGGCGGAGCTCCGGATTGTCTCTCAAACTCTCACCAGTACCACCTGGGTGACTCTTACACATTACCAAGTCCTGCTGCAGCACAAGGTACAACCTTGGATAACTTTGGAACACAGTCTGTTTGCTCTCAAAAAATACTTCCCAGAAGATGTCACCTCAATGATGCTGGTCTCTTCTTAGTCACCACTAATTTCTTAGCTCCAGCTAACCAGCATCAATAGTCCCAGTAATGCAAAGTTTTTGCTTTATTAGTTCTGGTATCTTGTTAATCATAGCTGATACTTCAGCCCCAGCTAACCAGAACCACAGAATCTTCACAATCAAAACAACATGGCCCCGATAAGAATCTTTAATCTTCCCTCTGAAATTTCACAAGCCAGGCCTCCATCTTCTGTAGTGTTCTCAACATGATCTTCCAAGCTCCTACACAACATCCCATAGAGCTCTTAACAACCAATGGCTCTT
>NC_045030.1:82277164-82281693 GCF_008632895.1 Mastomys coucha | reverse complement strand
CCAAGACTTCCAGCCCAGGGATGGCACCACCCACAAGGGGCCCTACCCCCTTAATCACTAATTGAGAATATGCCCCACAGCTGGAACTCATGGAGGCACTTCCCCAACTGAAGCTCCCTTCTCTGTGATAACTTCAGCCTGTGTCACGTTGACACACAAAACCAGCCAGTACACCTATAGAGGATTACTATCTCAAGAAATTAATCACCAAATAACCAAACATCCCCATCAAAACCTGGGGTATAGAACTAAACTGAGAGTTCACAACTGAATAATCTCAAATGGCTCAGAAGCACCTAAAGAAATGTTAAAAGTCCTTAGTGATCAGAGAAATTCAAATGAAAACCACCTTGAGACTCCACCTTACAGGAATCAGAATGGCTAAGATTAAAAACTCAGGTGACATGGAAGGAGTTGCAGAGACTAACTATGGAGCAAAGACTGAAGGAAGGACAAGCCAGCCTAATATAGCTATCTCCTGAGAGGCTCTGACAGTATCTGACTAACTCAGATGTAGAGGCTCTCAGCCATCCATTAAACTGAGTACAGAGTCCCCAATGAAGGAGTTAGAGAAAGGACCAAAGGAACTGAAGGGTTTGCAACCCTATAGGACAAACAACAATACAAACTAACTAGTACCCTCAGAGCTCCCAGGGACTCAACCACCAACCAAGGACTATACATGGTGGGACTGATTGTTCTGGCAGCATCTGTATAGTAGAAGATTGCAAAGTCAATCATCGGTGGAAGGAGAGGCCCTTGGCCCTGTGAAGGTTCTGTGCACCAGTGTGGGGGAATGCCAGGGCCAGTAAGTGGGAGGGGTGGGATGGCAAGCATGGTGGGGAGGCAACAGGGGTTTCTTCTTGTTGTTTTTGTTTGTTTGGTTGGTTGGTTTTTGGAGGGGAAACTGGGAAAGGAGAAATCATATGACATGCAAATAAAGAAAATATCTAATAAAAAAATCAAAAAAACAAAAACAAAAACCTCAGGTGACAAAACATGTAGGAGAGGATGTGGAGAAAAAGAAATACTCCTTCATTGCCTGTGGTATTGCAAACTGGTACAACCACTCTGGAAATCAACCTGGAGGTTCCTCAGAAAATTAGAAATAGATCTACATGAAGACACAGCTTTACCACTCTTGGGCATCTAACCAAAAGTTGTCCCTCCATGCCACAAGGGCACAAGTTCCACTATGTTCATAGCAACCTTATTTGTGATAGCCAGAAGCTGGAAAAACCCAGATGTTCTACAATGTAAGAATGGATACAGAACATGTGATTCATTTACACAATGGAATACTACCCAGCTATTAAGAAAGAGGATATCTTGAGTTCTGCATGCAAATGTATGGAACTAAAAAATACCATCCTGAGTGAGATAACTCAGACCCAAAATGACATGCATGGTATGTACTCACTAATAAGTGGATATTAGCCAAAAAAAATATTACAGAATACCCAAGATATAGTCCACAGAACTCAAAAAGTTCAACAATCTGAAGCACCTAAGTGAGGATGCCTCAGTCCCACTTGGGAGAGAGAAGAAAGCAATCAAAGTGGGAGGAAGGAAAGCACCTGGGAGGGAAAGTGGAAGGGAATAATGGAGAGGAGAGGGGATCCTGATCTGGTATTGACTAAGGGTAAAGGACTGAAGCCCTGAGGGCCAGCAGAAAGAATGGAAACAGGCAATGTCTACAGGTAGGAGGTTGGGGGGACCTTCCAGAATGCACCAGATTCCTGGGATATAAGAGACTCTCAGGAATCAATGGGAGGGACCTTAAATGAAATGCCAGACAGTAGAGAGAGGGAACTTATAGAGCTCACCTCCTGCAGGAAGACAGGACATCAAGTGAGTGATGGGGTTGCCATCCAATCACATTTCTGACCCATAAATTGTTCCTGTCTGAAAAAAATTACAGGGATTGAAATGGAAAGTAGCCTGACAAAAAGAAGTTTCACTGAGAGGCTGAAAGTGGGATCCAGCTCAAGGGGTGGTTCCAAGGTCTCACACTATTACTGAGACTACTGAGTGCTCACAGAAAGGGACCTATCATGACTGCCCTCCAAAAGACCCAACAAGCAGCTGAAAGAGTCAAATGCAGATATTTGCACCCAACCAATGGACAGAAGCACCTGACCCCTTTTGTTGAATTAGGAAGGGCTGAAAGAAGCTCAGATGAAGGGTGATTCTGTAGGAGGACCAACAGTCTCAATTAATCTGGACCCCAAGATTTCTCAAACACTGGACTACCAAACAGGAAGCATATACGAGCTGATATGAGGCCCCCAACACACATACAGTAGAGGACTTCAGGGTCTGTGTTAAGATGTACCTAACCCTCAAGAGACTGGAGGACCCAGGGAGTTTAGAGGTCAGGTGGGGTGGAGGGTGGGGACATCCACGTGGAGACAGGGGTGGGGAGGAGGTATGGGATGTGGAACAGATGGAAGGTGGCTCGGGGTGGGGAAATAATGCATGGAATGTAAAAAATAAATTAATTAAAAAAATGTGCCTATGCAAGTTGAAACACTTCCATATTTAATGCCAGAAACTATAAAATTGCATAATTAAGACTGGCTCCTGTGCCTCAAGAGGTTAGACCTGGCTTGAAAGGGTCCCAGCCACCGAAGTACTCTAGGAGCCTGGCAGCAAGAGATCTCCAGGAACAGGACTGACAACTAGTGAGTTTAGGAAAGGGAAACCCTCCTGCAACCCAATTGTCACTAATAGTCAACAAACTGCTCTTGCAGGGGACCCAGGATTTGGTTCCAAGCATCCACATAAGTGGCTCACAATCCCCTGTATCTCCAGTTCCAGGAGATCCATTAGGGAACTGTACACACATACACATAAGCTTACACTGGCATAAGTTTTAAAAAAATTAAGAAGGTATTCCTAAAGTTGTATATGACTCAGAGCTATTTATAATGATATGGATGGCAAGCATCACATATAGACAGACAGACAGACAGACAGACAGACAGACAGACAGACAGACGAACCAAGGAGTGTCTCAAGATGTGACATTAGTTTTTTTTTCTTATAGGATATAATTCACTCTTGTTTCTCTCTTGCTCTCTTGTCTTCTTGTTCCTGCTCTGTCCCCTTGCCCCTACCCCCTTGCTCCCCATTCCCTTCCCCCCTCTCTTGTGTTCATGACTGGCCTCTACTCCTCTACTCCTCCACTTTTCTATGTCTCCTCTCTCTCTCTCTCTCTCTCTCTCTCTCTCTCTCTCTCTCTCTCTCTCTCTCTCTGCCTTTCTCTGTCTCTACTACTCTCTTAACTCCCCTCCCCATGTTATGGGCCAGGTATAGGAGAGAATCCCAGAGGGCCAAGAGAATGAATGGAAATATGCAGTCTCTGGGGATGGGAGGTACGGGAATCCTCTAGAAAGTACCAGAAACTTGAGAGGTGAGAGACTCAGTGGAGGTGACCCTAGGCAAAATGTCTAACAGTAGGGAGAGGGAACTCAAAGAGTCCCCCTCAGTAGATAGACAGGGCCTCAAGTGGAGGGACAGGGTGACCCTAGCCAAAATGTCCAACAGTAGAGAGAGGGAACTCAAAGAGTCCCCCTCAGTAGACAGACAGGGCCTCAAGTGGAGGGACAGGGTTACCAACCCACAGTCAAAATTTCTGACCCAGAATTGTTCCTATCAAAAAGAACTGCAGGGACAAAAATGGAGAAGAGATTAACAGAAATGCCACCCAGTGAGCAGCCCAACTAGGAATCCATCTCATGGGGGTGGGTACCAAGGTCTGACACTATTACTGGTGCTATGATGTGCTTACAGGCAGGAACCTAGCATGGCTGTCCTTTGAGAGGCTCTACCAGCAGCTGACTGAGACAGATAAAGACACTTATAGCCAGCCAACGATTAGACTGAGGCCCTGGACTCCTATGGAAGAGTTTGGGGAAGAACTTAAGCAGCTGAAGGGGATGGCAACCTCATAGGAAGACCAACAGTCTCGACTGACCCAGACCCTTGGTAGCTCCTAGAGACTAAGCCACCAACCAAAGAGCATACATGGGCTGATCTGAGGCCCCTGGTACATATGTAGGAGAGGACTGACAGCCTTGTCTGACCTCAGTGGGAGAGGATGTGCCTAATCCTGTAAAGACTTGATGCCCCAGAGAAAGGGGAAGGACAAGGGGGGGCACCCTCTCAGAGGAGAAGGGGGAATTGGGTCAGGAACTCTGGGACAGGGGGACTGGGAAGAGAGGACAATATTTGGATATAAATAAAATATTTTTTTAAAAGAACTAGCTATCACACCATGTAACCAAAAATGTCAGTTCTGAATGCCAAATTCACCAGGTAGGAAGATAGTCATTCAGGAATAAATTCTTTATGTTTTCATTTATGGGGTGATTCACATATACACTGATTCTTCAATAATCTTGGAAGAATCTGGAATTAAATTTGGAAGCTATAATATTCTAAAAGTCTAACTACATGTTAATAACTAAGGAGGAGATGTGACAGAATGAACCATTGAATGGGGGGGGGGAGTCTCAGGAAGAGTT
>NC_045030.1:82274190-82275300 GCF_008632895.1 Mastomys coucha | reverse complement strand
GCCTCAAACTCAGAAATTCGTCTGCTTCTGCCTCCCAAGTGCTGGGATTAAAGGGGTGCACAACAGGTTCTTATGTATGTAGAGCAAATATAGAGCCATTTTCCCAGCCCTCAGGTTTGAGTGTTTTCTATGCGTATTCTGGCAGTGTGCAGGAACACTGCTTCAGGAAATGGACTGTAGAACCTATAGGATGAAAGATATGGGGTCATCAGTATCATCCCAACAAATATCACTTATAGGACACCTACCTTTTAGTGGTGTTTCTTATATCCTACCTAATATTAAGCAATTAAAAGACCTTCAGAATAGCCGAAACCCCTAATAAAACGTAACAGTAGAAGCTGGGGATATAGCTTGCCTAGAATACATGAAACCCTGGGTTTGAACCCCAGCACTGCATAAATTGGTTGCATGTCTAGAATCCCAGAAATACACTTGGGCAGTAGAAACAGTGGTACCAAAGCAAGTTCCAGACCAGCCTGGATACATGAGAACCTGTCTAAATATATAAAGTCCTTAATATTACCCCCAAGTAAAATAATAGTGCATAGAAGCCAACAAAAAAATGTGATGCTGATAGCCCAATCCCTTCAAAACTTTGGACTTTGGAGGTGGAGTTAGGTTATGGATTGGTCTGCCTCCAATGCTTTCAATAAAGCAAAGAGCATGATTATACTCTATAGGGAATTTAAAATATTATGCCTTCCCTTTCAAATGACTTTACTTTTTTTAAAATTAATTTTTCATCCCTGGAGGTAGTGTCATCTTAGAAAAGGAAAACAACAAAATGTCCATGCTTGCGAAATGTGTAGTGTTTGATGCATTTTGTCACATGCAGATACTGAGGAAAACTTTACCAAAAGAAGAATTGTTAACATTTTCTTTCAAAAGATAGGAGATTAATTTTAGCAAATTACTTAAATAAATCATGGAACTTCTCAAATATTTATGTATTCTATCCAGACTTTAACTGATTTGGGCCAAAGTAAATACTAGTTGCCTATAAAGTTAAAAGATGAGAGCATATAAAGAAACTAAAATTGCTTACTTTTTAAAGAAAAAAAAATCCATCAGAGTCCTTCTTGCTATCCATTGCAAGCATAGTTAACT